>NW_026736052.1:0-86502 GCF_949786415.1 Peromyscus eremicus
TCTTGTTGGTTTCCTAAGCAGAGTTGAACTAGATATGGCCCGTGTGTAGGAAGCACAGTTATTTTGTTCTGTGCAAACTCACTGTTCGGACCGCATAGGAAACACAGTAGAGTAGAAGAGTACTCTTTTCTCAAAAGCAGAGTGTGTTTCATGTATGCGAGCTAGCATTTGTTTCCCAGTCCTAAATGGAGTTGAATCACATGCAGTTTCTGGTCCTACGAGCAAGAGTTGTTTTCTGGTAAGAAGAGTCACTATTGCGCTGCCAATGCCATACACAGGACAAATAGCACTGGCGTCTGTTCCCAGCAAGTACAGTGTATTGGACTGAAGAGGATATACTGTTCTTGTCAGGTTCCTAAGCAGACTTGAACTAGATATGGCCATGTGAGTAGGAAGTACAGTTTTTTTGTTCTGAGCAAGCTCACTGTTCGGAACACATAGGAAACACAGTAGAGTAGAAGAGTGCTCTTTTCTCAAAAGCAGAGTGTGTTTCATGTAAGGCGAGCTACCGTTTGTTTCCCAGTCCTAAATGGAGTTGAGTCACATGCAGTTTTTTGTCCTACGAGCAAGAGTTGTTTTCTGGTAAGACAAGTCACTATTGTGCTCCAATCCCATACACAGTGCAAATAGCACTCGCGTCTGTTCCCCGCAAGTACAGTGTATTGGACTGAAGAGGATCTACTGTTCTTGTCAGTTTCCTAAGCAGAGTTGAACTAGATATGGCCGTGTGTGTAGGAAGCACAGTTCTTTTGTTCTGAGCAAGCTCACTGTTCGGACCCCAGAGGAAACACAGTAGAGTAAAAGAGTACTCTTTTCTCAAAAGCAGAGTGTGTTTCTTGTAAGGCGAGCTAGCGTTTGTTTCCCAGTCCTAAATGGAGTTGAGTCACATGCAGTTTTTTGTCCTACGAGCAAGAGTTGTTTTCTGGTAAGACGAGTCACTATTGTGCTCCCATTGCCATACACAGTGCAAATAGCACTCGCGTCTGTTCCCCGCAAGTACAGTGTATTGGACGGATGAGGAGCTACTGTTCTTGTCAGTTTCCTAAGCAGAGTTGAAATAGATATGGCCCGTGTGTGTAGGAAGCACAGTTCTTTTGTTCTGAGCAAGCTCACTGTTTGGACACCATAGGAAACACAGTAGAGTAGAAGAGTGCTCTTTTCTCTAAAGCAGAGTGTGTTTCTTGTAAGGCTAGCGACCATTTGATTCCCAGTCCTAAATGGAGTGGAGTCACATGCAGTTTCTGGTCCTACGAGCAAGAGTTGTTTTCTGGTAAGGAAAGTCACTATTGCGCTCCCATTGCCATACACAGTGCAAATAGCCTTCCCGTATGTTCCCAGCAAGTACAGTGTATTGGATTGAAAAGGAGCTACTGTTCCTCTCAGTTTCCTAAGCAGAGTTGAACTAGATATGGCCCGTGTGTAGGAAGTACAGTTTTTTTGTTCTGAGCAACCTCACTGTTCGGAACACATAGGAAACACAGTAGAGGAGAAGAGTGCTCTTTTCTCAAAAGCAGAGTGTGTTTCATGTAAGGCGACCTAGCATTTGTTTCCCACTCCTAAGTGGAGTTGAATCACATGCAGTTTCTGGTCCTACGATCAAGAGTTGTTTTCTGGTAAGGAAAGTCACTATTGCGCTCCCATTGACGTACACAGTACAAATAGCACTCGCGTCTGTTCCCAGCAAGTACAGTGTATTGGACTGAAGAGGAGCTACTGTTCTTGTTGGTTTCCTAAGCAGAGTTGAACTAGATATGGCCCGTGTGTGTAGGAAGCACAGTTATTTTGTTCTGTGCAAACTCACTGTTCGGACCGCATAGGAAACACAGTAGAGTAGAAGAGTACTCTTTTCTCAAAAGCAGAGTGTGTTTCATGTATGCGAGCTAGCATTTGTTTCCCAGTCCTAAATGGAGTTGAATCACATGCAGTTTCTGGTCCTACAAGCAAGAGTTGTTTTCTGGTAAGGAAAGTCACTATTGCGCTCCCATTGCCATACACAGTGCAAATAGCACTCGCGTCTTTTCCCAGCAAGTACAGTGTATTGGATTGAAAAGGAGCTACTGTTCTTCTCAGTTTCCTAAGCAGAGTTGAACTAGATATGGCCCGTGTGTGTAGGAAGTACAGTTTTTTTTGTTCTGAGCAAGCTCACTGTTCGGAACACATAGGAAACACAGTAGAGTAGAAGAGTGCTCTTTTCTCAAAAGCAGAGTGTGTTTCTTGTAAAGCGAGCTAGAGTTTGTTTCCCAGTCCTAAATGGAGTTGAATCACATGCAGTTTCTGGTCCTACGAGCAAGAGTTGTTTTCTGGTAAGAACAGTCACTATTGCGCTGCCATTGCCATACACAGGACAAATAGCACTGGCGTCTGTTCCCAGCAAGTACAGTGTATTGGACTGAAGAGGATATACTGTTCTTGTCAGGTTCCTAAGCAGACTTGAACTAGATATGGCCGTGTGAGTAGGAAGTACAGTTTTTTTGTTCTGAGCAAGCTCACTGTTCGGAACACATAGGAAACACAGTAGAGGAGAAGAGTGCTCTTTTCTCAAAAGCAGAGTGTGTTTCATGTAAGGCGACCTAGCATTTGTTTCCCACTCCTAAGTGGAGTTGAATCACATGCAGTTTCTGGTCCTACGATCAAGAGTTGTTTTCTGGTATGGAAAGTCACTATTGCGCTCCCATTGCCGTACACAGTACAAATAGCACTCGCGTCTGTTCCCAGCAAGTACAGTGTATCGGACTGAAGAGGAGCTACTGTTCTTGTTGGTTTCCTAAGCAGAGTTGAACTAGGTATGGCCCGTGTGTGTAGGAAGCACAGTTATTTTGTACTGTGCAAACTCACTGTTCGGACCGCATAGGAAACACAGTAGAGTGGAAGAGTACTCTTTTCTCAAAAGCAGAGTGTGTTTCATGTATGCGAGCTAGCATTTGTTTCCCAGTCCTAAATGGAGTTGAATCACATGCAGTTTCTGGTCATACGAGCAAGAGTTGTTTTCTGGTAAGGAAAGTAACTATTGTGCTCCCATTGCCATACACAGTGCAAATAGCACTCGCGTCTTTTCCCAGCAAATACAGTGTATTGGACTGAATAGGAGCTACTGTTCTTGTCAGTTTCCTAAGGAGAGTTGAACTAGATATGGGCCGTGTGTGTAGGAAGCACAGTTCTTTTGTTCTGAGCAAGCTCACTGTTTGGACCCCATAGGAAACACAGTAGAGTAGAAGAGTGCCCTTTTCTCGAAAGCAGAGTGTGTTTCTTGTAAGGCAAACTACTGTTTGTTTTCCAGTCCTAAATGGAGTGGAATCACTTGCAGTTTCTGGTCCTACGAGCAAGAGTTGTTTTCTGGTAAGGAAAGTCACTATTGCGCTCCCATTGCCACACACAGTGCAAATAGCCCTCCCGTCTGTTCCCAGCAAGAACAGTGTATTGGACTGAAGAGGAGCTACTGTTCTTCTCAGTTTCCTAAGCAGAGTTGAACTAGATATGGCCCATGTGTGTAGGAAGCACAGTTCTTTTTTTCCGAGCAAGCTCACTGTTCTGGCTCCATAGGAAATACAGTAGAGTAGAGTTGTGCTCTTTTCTCAAAAGCAGAGTGTGTTTCTTGTAATGCGAGCTAGAGTTTGTTTCCCAGTCCTAAATGGAGTTGAATCACATGCAGTTTCTGGTCCTACGAGCAAGAGTTGTTTTCTGGTAAGAACAGTCACTATTGCGCTGCCATTGCCATACACAGGACAAATAGCACTGGCGTCTGTTCCCAGCAAGTACAGTGTATTGGCCTGAAGAACATATACTGTTCTTGTCAGGTTCCTAAGCAGACTTGAACTAGATATGGCCGTGTGAGTAGGAAGTACAGTTTTTTTGTTCTGAGCAAGCTCACTGTTCGGAACACATAGGAAACACAGTAGAGGAGAAGAGTGCTCTTTTCTCAAAAGCAGAGTGTGTTTCATGTAAGGCGACCTAGCATTTGTTTTCCACTCCTAAGTGGAGTTGAATCACATGCAGTTTCTGGTCCTACGATCAAGAGTTGTTTTCTGGTAAGGAAAGTCACTATTGCGCTCCCATTGCCGTACACAGTACAAATAGCACTCGCGTCTGTTCCCTGCAAGTACAGTGTATCGGACTGAAGAGGAGCTACTGTTCTTGTTGGTTTCCTAAGCAGAGTTGAACTAGATATGGCCCGTGTGTGTAGGAAGCACAGTTATTTTGTTCTGTGCAAACTCACTGTTCGGACCGCATAGGAAACACAGTAGAGTAGAAGAGTACTCTTTTCTCAAAAGCAGAGTGTGTTTCATGTATGCGAGCTAGCATTTGTTTCCCAGTCCTAAATGGAGTTGAATCACATGCAGTTTCTGGTCCTACGAGCAAGAGTTGTTTTCTGGTAAGGAAAGTAACTATTACGCTCCCATTGCCATACACAGTGCAAATAGCACTCGCGTCTTTTCTCAGTAAGTACAGTGTATTGGACTGAATAGGAGCTACTGTTCTTGTCAGTTTCCTAAGGAGAGTTGAACTAGATATGGGCCATGTGTGTAGGAAGCACAGTTCTTTTGTTCTGAGCAAGCTCACTGTTTGGACCCCATAGGAAACACAGTAGAGTAGAAGAGTGCCCTTTTCTCGAAAGCAGAGTGTGTTTCTTGTAAGGCAAACTACTGTTTGTTTTCCAGTCCTAAATGGAGTGGAATCACTTGCAGTTTCTGGTCCTACGAGCAAGAGTTGTTTTCTGGTAAGGAAAGTCACTATTGCGCTCCCATTGCCACACACAGTGCAAATAGCCCTCCCGTCTGTTCCCAGCAAGAACAGTGTATTGGACTGAAGAGGAGCTACTGTTCTTCTCAGTTTCCTAAGCAGAGTTGAACTAGATATGGCCCATGTGTGTAGGAAGCACAGTTCTTTTTTTCTGAGCAAGCTCACTGTTCTGGCTCTATAGGAAATACAGTAGAGTAGAATTGTGCTCTTTTCTCAAAAGCAGAGTGTGTTTCTTGTAAAGCGAGCTAGAGTTTGTTTCCCAGTCCTAAATGGAGTTGAATCACATGCAGTTTCTGGTCCTACGAGCAAGAGTTGTTTTCTGGTAAGAAGAGTCACTATTGCGCTGCCATTGCCATAGCACTGGCGTCTGTTCCCAGCAAGTACAGTGTATTGGACTGAAGAGGATATACTGTTCTTGTCAGGTTCCTAAGCAGACTTGAACTAGATATGGCCATGTGAGTAGGAAGTACAGTTTTTTTGTTCTGAGCAAGCTCACTGTTCGGAACACATAGGAAACACAGTAGAGTAGAAGAGTGCTCTTTTCTCAAAAGCAGAGTGTGTTTCATGTAAGGCGAGCTACCGTTTGTTTCCCAGTCCTAAATGGAGTTGAGTCACATGCAGTTTTTTGTCCTACGAGCAAGAGTTGTTTTCTCGTAAGACAAGTCACTATTGTGCTCCAAAGCCATACACAGTGCAAATAGCACTCGCGGCTGTTCCCCGCAAGTACAGTGTATTGGACTGAAGAGGAGCTACTGTTCTTGTTGGTTTCCTAAGCAGAGTGAACTAGATATGCCCGTGTGTGTAGGAAGCACAGTTCTTTTGTTCTGAGCAAGATCACTCTTCGGACCCGATATGAAACACAATAGAGTAGAAGAGTGCTCTTTTCTCAAATGCAGAGTGTGTTTCATGTAAGGCGAGCTAGCATTTGTTTCCCAGTCCTAAATGGAGTTGAATCACATGCAGTTTCTGGTCCTACGAGCAAGAGTTGTTTTCTGGTAAGAAGAGTCACTATTGCGCTGCCATTGCCATACACAGGACAAATAGCACTGGCGTCTATTCCCAGCAAGTACAGTGTATTGGACTGAAGAGGATCTACTGTTCTTGTCAGGTTCCTAAGCAGACTTGAACTAGATATAGTCCGTGTGTGTAGGAAGCACAGTTCTTTTATTCTGAGCAAGCTCACTGTTTGGACCCCATAGGAAATACAGTAGATTACAAGAGTGCTCTTTTCTCTAAAGCAGAGTGTGTTTCTTGTAAGGCAAGCTACTCTTTGTTTCCCAGTCCTAAATGGAGTGGAATCACATGCAGTTTCTGGTCCTACGAGCAAGAGTTGTTTTCTGGTAAGGAAAGTCACTATTGGGCTCCCATTGCCATACACAGTGCAAATAGCCCTCCCGTCTGTTCCCAGAAAGTACAGTGTATTGGACTGAAGAGGAGCTACTGTTCTTCTCAGTTTCCTAAGCAGAGTTGAACTAGATATGGCCCGTGTGTGTAGGAAGCACAGTTCTTTTTTTCTGAGCAAGCTCACTGTTCTGGCCCTATAGGAAACACAGTAGAGTAGAATAGTGCTCTTTTCTCAAAAGCAGAGTGTGTTTCTTGTAAAGCGAGCTAGAGTTTGTTTCCCAGTCCTAAATGGAGTTGAATCACATGCAGTTTTGGTCCTACGAGCAAGAGTTGTTTTCTGGTAAGAATAGTCACTATTGCGTTGCCATTGCCCTACACAAGACAAATAGCACTGGCGTCTGTTCCCAGCAAGTACAGTGTATTGGACTGAAGAGGATATACTGTTCTTGTCAGGTTCCTAAGCAGACTTGAACTAGATATGGCCGTGTGAGTAGGAAGTACAGTTTTTTTGTTCTGAGCAAGCTCACTGTTCGGAACACATAGGAAACACAGTAGAGTAGAAGAGTGCTCTTTTCTCAAAAGCAGAGTGTGTTTCATGTAAGGCGACCTAGCATTTGTTTCCCACTCCTAAGTGGAGTTGAATCACATGCAGTTTCTGGTCCTACGATCAAGAGTTGTTTTCTGGTAAGGAAAGTCACTATTGCGCTCCCATTGCCGTACACAGTACAAATAGCACTCGCGTCTGTTCCCTGCAAGTACAGTGTATTGGACTGAATAGGAGCTACTGTTCTTGTCAGTTTCCTAAGGAGAGTTGAACTAGATATGGGCCGTGTGCTGGAAACACAGTTCTTTTGTTCTGAGCAAGCTCACTGTTTGGACCCCATAGGAAACACAGTAGAGTAGAAGAGTGCTCTTTTCTCTAAAGCAGAGTGTGTTTCTTGTAAGGCAAGCTACCGTTTGTTTTCCAGTCCTAAATGGAGTGGAATCACATGCAGTTTCTGGTCCTACGAGCAAGAGTTATTTTCTGGTGAGGAAAGTCACTATTGCGCTCCCATTGCCATACACAGTGCAAATAGCCCTCCCGTCTGTTCCGAGAAAGTACAGTGTATTGGACTGAAGAGGAGCTACTGTTCTTCTCAGTTTCCTAAGCAGAGTTGAACTAGATATGGCCCGTGTGTGTAGGAAGCACAGTTCTTTTTTTCCGAGCATGCTCACTGTTCTGGCCCTATAGGAAACACAGTAGAGTAGAAGAGTGCTCTTTTCTCAAAAGCAGAGTGTGTTTCTTGTAAAGCAAGCTAGAGTTTGTTTCCCAGTCCTAAATGGAGTTGAATCACATGCAGTTTCTGGTCCTACGAGCAAGAGTTGTTTTCTGGTAAGAAGAGTCACTATTGCGCTGCCATTGCCATACACAGGACAAATAGCACTGGCGTCTGTTCCCAGCAAGTACAGTGTATTGGACTGAAGAGGATATACTGTTCTTGTCAGGTTCCTAAGCAGACTTTAACTAGATATGGCCGTGTGAGTAGAAGTACAGTTTTTTTGTTCTGAGCAAGCTCACTGTTCAGGACACATAGGAAACACAGTAGAGTAGAAGAGTGCTCTTTTCTCAAAAGCAGAGTGTGTTTCATGTAAGGCGACCTAGCACTTGTTTCCCACTCCTAAGTGGAGTTGAATCACATGCAGTTTCTGGTCCTACGATCAAGAGTTATTTTCTGGTAAGGAAAGTCACTATTGCGCTCCCATTGCCGTACACAGTACAAATAGCACTCGCGTCTGTTCCCAGCAAGTACAGTGTATCGGACTGAAGAGGAGCTACTGTTCTTGTTGGTTTCCTAAGCAGAGTAGAACTAGATATGGCCCGTGTGTGTAGGAAGCACAGTTATTTTGTTCTGTGCAAACTCACTTTTCGGACCGCATAGGAAACACAGTAGAGTAGAAGAGTACTCTTTTCTCAAAAGCAGAGTGTGTTTCATGTATGCGAGCTAGCATTTGTTTCCCAGTCCTAAATGGAGTTGAATCACATGCAGTTTCTGGTCCTACGAGCAAGAGTTGTTTTCTGGTAAGGAAAGTAACTATTGCGCTCCCATTGCCATACACAGTGCAAATAGCACTCTCGTCTTTTCTCAGTAAGTACAGTGTATTGGACTGAATAGGAGCTACTGTTCTTGTCAGTTTCCTAAGCAGAGTTGAACTAGATATGGGCCGTGTGTGTAGGAAGCACAGTTCTTTTGTTCTGAGCAAGCTCACTGTTTGGAACCCATAGGAAACACAGTAGAGTAGAAGAGTGCTCTTTTCTCTAAAGCAGAGTGTGTTTCTTGTAAGGCAAGCTACCGTTGTTTCCCAGTCCTAAATGGAGTGGAATCACATGCAGTTTCTGGTCCTACGAGCAAGAGTTGTTTTCTGGTAAGGAAAGTCACTATTGCGCTCCCATTGCCATACACAGTGCAAATAGCCCTCCAGTCTGTTCCCAGCAAGTACAGTGTATTGGACTGAAGAGGAGCTACTGTTCTTCTCAGTTTCCTAAGCAGAGTTGAACTAGATTTGGCCCGTGTGTGTAGGAAGCACAGTTCTTTTTTTCTGAGCAAGCTCACTGTTCTAGCCCTATAGGAAGTACAGTAGAGTAGAAGAGTGCTCTTTTCGCAAAAGCAGAGTGTGTTTCTTGTAAAGCGAGCTAGAGTTTGTTTCCCAGTCCTAAATGGAGTTGAATCACATGCAGTTTCTGGTCCTACGAGCAAGAGTTGTTTTCTGGTAAGAAGAGTCACTATTGCGCTGCCATTGCCATAGCACTGGCGTCTGTTCCCAGCAAGTACAGTGTATTGGACTGAAGAGGATATACTGTTCTTGTCAGGTTCCTAAGCAGACTTTAACTAGATATGGCCGTGTGAGTAGGAAGTACAGTTTTTTTGTTCTGAGCAAGCTCACTGTTCGGGACACATAGGAAACACAGTAGTGTAGAAGAGTGCTCTTTTCTCAAAAGCAGAGTGTGTTTCATGTAAGGCGAGCTAGCGTTTTTTTTCCCAGTCCTAAATGGAGTTGAGTCACATGCAGTTTTTTGTCCTACGAGCAAGAGTTGTTTTCTGGTAAGACAAGTCACTATTGTGCTCCAATGCCATACACAGTGCAAATAGCACTCGCGTGTGTTCCCCGCAAATACAGTGTATTGGACTGAAGAGGATCTACTGTTCTTGTCAGTTTCCTAAGCAGAGTTGAACTAGATATGGGCCGTGTGTGTAGGAAGCACAGTTCTTTTGTTCTGAGCAAGCTCACTCTTCGGACCCGATATGAAACACAATAGAGTAGAAGAGTGGTCTTTTCTCAAATGCAGAGTGTGTTTCATGTAAGGCGAGCTAGCATTTGTTTCCCAGTCCTAAATGGAGTTGAATCACATGCAGTTTCTGGTCCTACGAGCAAGAGTTGTTTTCTGGTATGAAGAGTCACTATTGCGGTGCCATTGCCATACACAGGACTAATAGCACTGGCGTCTGTTCTCAGCAAGTACAGTGTATTGGACTGTAGAGGATCTACTGTTCTTGTCAGGTTCCTAAGCAGAACTGAACTAGATATGGCCGTGTGTGTAGGAAGCACAGTTCTTTTGTTCTGAGCAAGCTCACTGTTCGGACCCCAGAGGAAACACAGTAGAGTAGAAGAGTACTCTTTTCTCAAAAGCAGAGTGTGTTTCTTGTAAGGCGAGCTAGCGTTTGTTTCCCAGTCCTAAATGGAGTTGAGTCCCATGCAGTTTTTTGTCCTACGAGCAAGAGTTGTTTTCTGGTAAGACGAGTCACTATTGTGCTCCCATTGCCATACACAGTGCAAATAGCACTCGCGTCTGTTCCCCGAAAGTACAGTGTATTGGACGGAAGAGGAGCTACTGTTCTTGTCAGTTTCCTAAGCAGAGTTGAAATAGATATGGCTCGTGTGTGTAGGAAGCACAGTTCTTTTGTTCTGAGCAAGCTCACTGTTTGGACCCCATAGGAAACACAGTAGAGTAGAAGAGTGCTCTTTTCTCTAAAGCAGAGTGTGTTTCTTGTAAGGCGAGCTACCGTTTGATTCCCAGTCCTAAATGGAGTTGAGTCACATGCAGTTTCTGGTCCTACGAGCAAGAGTTGTTTTCTGGTAAGGAAAGTCACTATTGCGCTCCCATTGCCATACACAGTGCAAATAGCCTTCCCGTATGTTCCCAGCAAGTACAGTGTATTGGATTGAAAAGGACCTACTGTTCTTCTCAGTTTCCTAAGCAGAGTTGGACTAGACATGACCCGTGTGTGTGAAGCACAGTTCTTTTTTTCTGAGCAAGCTCACTGTTTGGACCCCATAGGAAACACAATAGAGTAGAAGAGTGCTCTTTTCTCAAAAGCAGAGTGTGTTTCATGTAATGCGAGCTAGCATTTCTTTCCCAGTCCTAAATGGAGTTGATCATATGCAGTTTCTGGTCCTACGATCAAGAGTTGTTTTCTGGTAAGAAGAGTCACTATTGCGCTCCCATTGCCATACACAGTGCAAATAGCACTCGCGTCTGTTCCCAGCAAGTACCGTGTATCGGACTGAAGAGGAGCTACTGTTCTTGTCAGTTTCCTAAGCAGAGATGAACTAGTTATGGCCCATGTGTAGGAAGCACAGTTCTTTTATTCTGAGCAAGCTCGCTCTTCTGGCCCTATAGGAAACACAGTAGAGTGGAAGAGTGCTCTTTTCTGTAAAGCAGAGTGTTTTTCTTGTAAGGCGAGCTAGCGTTTGTTTCCCAGTCCTAAATGGAGTTGAATCACATGCAGTTTCTAGTCCTACTAGCAAGAGTTGTTTTCTGGTAAGAAGAGTCACTATTGCGCTGCCATTGCCATACATAGGAAAAATAGCACTGACGTCTGTTCCCAGCTAGTACAGTGTATTGGACTGAAGAGGATCTACTGTTCTTGTCAGGTTCCTAAGCAGAATTGAACTAGATATGGCCGAGTGTGTAGGAAGCACAGTTCTTATGTTCTGAGCAAGCTCACTTTTCGGACACCATAGGAAACACAGTAAAGTAGAAGAGTGCTCTTTTCTCTAAAGCAGAGTGTGTTTCTTGTAAGGCGAGCTAGCGTTTGTTTCCCAGTCCTAAATGGAGTTGAATCACATGCAGTTTCTGGTCCTAAGATCAAGAGCTGTTTTCTGGTAAGGAAAGTCACTATTGTGCTCCCCTTGCCACACATAGTGCAAATAGCTCTCACGACTGTTCCCAGCAAGTACAGTGTATCGGACTGAAGAGGAGCTACTGTTCTTGTCAGTTTCCTAAGCAGAGTTTAACTAGATATGGCCCACGTGTGTAGGAAGCACAGGTCTTTTGGTCTGAGCAAGCTCACTGTTTTGACCCCATAGGAAACACAGTAGAGTAGAAGAGTGCTCTTTTCTCTAAAGCAGAATGTGTTTATTGTAAGGCGAGCTAGCGTTTGTTTCCCAGTCCAAAATGGAGTGGAATCACATGCAGTCTCTGGTCCTACGAGCAGGAGTTGTTTTCTGGTAAGGAAAGTCACTATTGCACTCCCATTGCCATACACAGTGTAAATAGCCCTCCCGTCTGTTCCCAGCAAGTACAGTGTATTGGACTGAAAAGGAGCTACAGTTCTTCTCAGTTTCCTAAGCAGAGTTGAACTAGATATGGCCCGTGTGTGTATGAAACACAGTTCTTATGTTCTGAGCAAGCTCACTGCTCTGGCCCCATAGGAAACACAGTAGAGTAGAAGAGTGCTCTTTTCTCTAAAGCAGAGTGTGTTTCTTGTAAGGCGAGCTAGCATTTGTTTCCCAGTCCTAAATGGAGTTGAGTCACATGCAGTTTTTTGTCCTACGAGCAAGAGTTTTTTTCTGGTAAGACGAGTCACTATTGTGCTCCAATTGCCATACACAGTGCAAATAGCACTCACGTCTGTTGCCAGCAAGTACAGTGTATTGGACTGAAGAGGAGCTACTGTTATTGTCAGTTTCCTATGCAGAGTTGAACTAGATATGGCCTGTGTGTGTAGGAAGCACAGTTCTTTTGTTCTAAGCAAGCTCACTGTTGGGAGCCAATAGGAAACACAGTAGAGTAGAAGAGTGCTCTTTTCTCAAAAGCATAGTGTGTTTCATGTAAGGCGAGCTAGCATTTGTTTCCCAGTCCTAAATGGAGTGGAATCACATGCAGTTTCTCGTCCTATGACCAAGGGTTGTTTTCTGGTAAGAAGAGTCACTATTGCGCTGCCATTGCTATACACAGCACAAATAGCACTGGCGTCTGTTCCCAGCAAGTACAGTGTATTGGACTGAAGAGGATCTACTGTTTTTGTCAGGTTCCTAAGCAGACTTGAACTAAATATGGCCTTGTGTGTAGGAAGCACAGTTTTTTTGTTCTGAGCAAGCTCACTGTTCGGACCCCATAGGAAACACAGTAGAGTAGAAGAGTGCTCTTTTCTCAAAAGCAGAGTGTGTTTCTTGTAAGGCGAGCTAGCATTTGTTTCCCAGTCCTAAATGGAGTAGAATCACATGCAGTTTCTGGTCCTACGAGCAAGAGTTGTTTTCTGGTAAGGAAAGTCACTATTGCGCTCCCATTGCCATACACAGTACAAATAGCACTTGCGTCTGTTGCCCGCAAGTACATTTTATTGTACTGAAGAGGATCTACTGTTTTTGTCAGTTTCCTAAGCAGAGTTGAACTAGATATGGCCCGTGTGTGTAGGAAGCACAGTTCTTTTGTTCTGAGCAAGTTCACTGTTCGGACCCCATAGGAAGCACAGTAGAGTAGAAGAGTGCTCTTTTCTCAAAAGCAGAGTGTGTTTCATGTAAGGAGAGCTAGCATTTGTTTCCCAGTCCTAAATGTAGTTGAATCACATGAAGTTTCTGGTCTTATGAGCAAGAGTTGTTTTCTGGTAAGAAGAGTCACTATTGTGCTCCCATTGCCATACACAGGACAAATAGCACTCGCGTCTGTTCCCAGCAAGTACAGTGTATCGGACTGAAGAGGAGCTACTGTTCTTGTCAGTTTCCTAAGCAGAGTTGAACTAGATATGGCCCATGAGTAGGAAGCACAGTTCTTTTGTTCTGAGCAAGCTCACTATTCTGGCCCTATAGGAAACACAGTAGAGTAGAAGAGTGCGCTTTTCTCTAAAGCAGAGTGTGTTTCTTGTAAGGTGAGCTAGCTTTTGTTTCCCAGTCCTAAATGGTGTTGAATCACATGCAGTTTCTGATCCTACAAGCAAGAGTTGTTTTCTGGTATGAAGAGTCACTATTGCGCTGCCATTGCCATACACAGGACAAATAGCACTGGCGTCTGTTCCCAGCAAGTACAGTGTATTGGACTGAAGAGGATCTAGTGTTCTTGTCAGTTTCCTAAGCAGAGTTGAACTAGTTATGGCCCGTGTGTAGGAAGCACAGTTCTTTTTTTCTGAGCAAGCTCACTGTTCTGGCCCTATAGGAAACACAGTAGAGTGGAAGCGTGCTCTTTTCTCAAAAGCAGAGTGTGTTTCTTGTAAGGCGAGCTAGCGTTTCTTTCCCAGTCCTAAATGGAGGTGAATCACATGCAGTTTCTAGTCCTACGAGCAAGAGTTGTATTCTGGTAAGAAGAGTCACTATTGCGCTGCCATTGCCATACATAGGACAAATAGCACTGGCGTCTGTTCCAAGCAAGTACAGTGTATTGGACTGAAGAGGATCTACTGTTCTTGTCAGGTTCCTAAGCAGAATTGAACTAGATATGGCCGTGTGTGTAGGAAGCACAGTTCTTTTGTTCTGAGCAAGCTCAATTTTCAGAACACATAGGAAACACAGTAGAGTAGAAGAGTGCTCTTTTCTCAAAAGCAGAGTGTGTTTTTGTAAGGCGAGCTAGCGTTTGTTTCCTAGTCCTAAATGGAGTTGAATCACATGCAGTTTCTGGTCCTATGAACAAGAGTTGTTTTCTGGTAAGGAAAGTCACTCTTGCGCTCCCATTGCCCTTTACAAGGTAAATTGCACTTGCATCTTTTCCCAGCAAGTACAGTGTATTGGACTGAATAGGAGCTACTGTTCTTGTCATTTTACTAAGCAGAATGGAACTAGATATGGTCCGTGAGTGTAGGAAGCACAGTTCTTTTGTTCTGAGCAAGCTCACTTTTGGACACCATAGGAAACACAATAGAGTAGAAGAGTGCTCTTTTCTCAAAAGCAGAGTGTGTTTCATGTAAGGCTAGCTAGCATTTCTTTCCCAGTCCTAAATGGAGTTGATCATATGCAGTTTCTGGTCCTATGATCAAGAGTTGTTTTCTGGTAAGGAAAGTCACTATTGTGCTCCCATTGCCATACACAGTGCAAATAGCACTCGCGTCTGTTCCCAGCAAGTACAGTGTATCGGACTGAAGAGGAGCTACTGTTCTTGTCAGTTTCCTAAGCAGAGATGAACTAGTTATGGCCCGTGTGTAGGAAGCACAGTTCTTTTATTCTGAGCAAGCTCACTCTTCTGGCCCTATAGGAAACACAGTAGAGTGGAAGAGTGCTCTTTTCTCTAAAGCAGAGTGTTTTTCTTGTAAGGCGAGCTAGCGTTTGTTTCCCAGTCCTAAATGGAGTTGAATCACAAGCAGTTTCTAGTCCTACTAGCAAGAGTTGTTTTCTGGTAAGAAGAGTCACTATTGCGCTGCCATTGCCATACATAGGACAAATAGCACTGACGTCTGTTCCCAGCTAGTACAGTGTATTGGACTGAAGAGGATCTACTGTTCTTGTCAGGTTCCTAAGCAGAATTGAACTAGATATGGCCGAGTGTGTAGGAAGCACAGTTCTTATGTTCTGAGCAAGCTCACTGTTCTGGCCCTATAGGAAACACAGTAGAGTAGAAGAGTGCTCTTTTCTCTAAAGCAGAGTGTGTTTCTTGTAAGGCGAGCTAGCGTTTGTTTCCCAGTCCTAAATGGAGTTGAATCACATGCAGTTTCTGGTCCTAAGAGCAAGAGCTGTTTTCTGGTAAGGAAAGTCACTATTGTGCTCCCCTTGCCATACATAGTGCAAATAGCTCTCACGTCTGTTCCCAGCAAGTACAGTGTATCGGACTGAAGAGGAGCTACTGTTCTTGTCAGTTTCCTAAGCAGAGTTGAACTAGATATGGCCCGCATGTGTAGGAAGCACAGTCCTTTTCGTCTGAGCAAGCTCACTGTTTTGACCCCATAGGAAACACAGTAGAGTAGAAGTGTGCTCTTTTCTCTAAAGCAGAATGTGTTTATTGTAAGGCGAGCTAGCATTTGTTTCCCAGTCCAAAATGGAGTGGAATCACATGCAGTCTCTGGTCCTACGAGCAGGAGTTGTTTTCTGGTAAGGAAAGTCACTATTGCACTCCCATTGCCATACACAGTGTAAATAGCCCTCCCGTCTGTTCCCAGCAAGTACAGTGTATTGGACTGAAAAGGAGCTACAGTTCTTCTCAGTTTCCTAAGCAGAGTTGAACTAGATATGGCCCGTGTGTGTAGGAAGCACAGTTCTTTTTTTCTGAGCAAGCTCACTGTTCTGGCCCTATAGGAAACACAGAAGAGTAGAAGAGTGCTCTTTTCTCAAAAGGAGAGTGTGTTTCTTGTAAAGCGAGCTAGAGTTTGATTCCCAGTCGTAAATGGAGTGGAATCACATGCAGTTTCTGGTCCTACGAGCAAGATTTGTTTTCAGTTAAGAAGAGTCACTATTGCGCTGCCATTGCCATACACAGAACAAATAGCACTGGCGTCTGTTCCCAGCAAGTACAGTGTATTGAACTGAAGAGGATCTACTGTTCTTGTCAGGTTCCTAAGCAGACTTGAACTAGATATGGCCGTGTGTAGAAAGCACAGTTTTTTTGTTCTGAGCAAGCTCACTTTTCGGAACACATAGGAAACACAGTAGAGTAGAAGAGTGCTCTTTTCTCTAAAGCAGAGTGTGTTTCTTGTAAGGCGAGCTAGCATTTGTTTCCCAGTCCTAAATGGAGTAGAATCACATGCAGTTTCTGGTCCTACGAGCAAGAGTTGTTTTCTGGTAAGGAAAGTCACTATTGCGCTCCCATTGCCATACACAGTGCAAATAGCACATGAGTCTGTTCCCAGCAATTACAGTGTATTGGACTGAAGAGGAGCTACTGTTCTTGTCAGGTTCCTAAGCAGAGATCAACTAGATATGGCCCGTGTGTGTATGAAACACAGTTCTTATGTTCTGAGCAAGCTCACTGCTCTGTCCCCATAGGAAACACCGTAGAGTAGAAGAGTGCTCTTTTCTCTAAAGCAGAGTGTGTTTCTTGTAAGGCGAGCTAGCATTTGTTTCCCAGTTCTAAATGGAGTTGAGTCACATGCAGTTTTTTGTCCTACGAGCAAGAGTTTTTTTCTGGTAAGACGAGTCACTATTGTGCTCCAATTGCCATACACAGTGCAAATAGCACTCGCGTCTGTTGCCAGCAAGTACAGTGTATCGGACTGAAGAGGAGCTCCTGTTTTTGTCAGTTTCCTATGCAGAGTTGAACTAGATATGGCCTGTGTGTGTAGGAAGCACAGTTCTTTTGTTCTAAGCAAGCTCACTGTTGGGAGCCAATAGGAAACACAGTAGAGTAGAAGAGTGCTCTTTTCTCAAAAGCATAGTGTGTTTCATGTAAGGCGAGCTAGCATTTGTTTCCCAGTCCTAAATGGAGTGGAATCACATGCAGTTTCTCGTCCTACGAGCAAGGGTTGTTTTCTGGTAAGAAGAGTCACTATTGCACTGCCATTGCTATACACAGCACAAATAGCACTGGCGTCTCTTCCCAGCAAGTACAGTGTATTGGACTGAAGAGGATCTGCTGTTTTTGTCAGGTTCCTAAGCAGACTTGAACTAGATATGGCCTTGTGTGTAGGAAGCACAGTTTTTTTGTTCTGAGCAAGCTCACTTTTCGGAACCCATAGGAAACACAGTAGAGTAGAAGAGTGCTCTTTTCTCAAAAGCAGAGTGTGTTTCCTGGAAGTTGAGCTAGCGTTTGTTTCCCAGTCCTAAATGGAGTTGACTCACATGCAGTTTTTTGTCCTACGAGCAAGAGTTGTTTTCTCGTAAGACAAGTCACTATTGTGCTCCAATTGCCATACACAGTGCAAATAGCACTCGCGTCTTTTCCCCGCAAGTACAGTGTATTGGACTGAAGAGGAGCTACTGTTCTTGTTTGTTTCCTAAGCAGAGTTGAACTAGATATGGCCCGTGTGTGTAGGAAGCACAGTTTTTTTGTTCTGAGCAAGCTCACTGTTCGGACCCCATAGGAAACACAGTAGAATAGAAGAGTGCTCTTTTCTCAAAAGCAGAGTGTGTTTCATGTAAGGCGAGCTAGCACTTGTTCCCCAGTCCTAAATGGAGTTGAATCACATGCAGTTTCTGGTCTTACTAGCAAGAGTTGTTTTCTGGTAAGGAAAGTCACTATTGCGCTCCCATTGCCATACACAGTGCAAATAGCACTCGCGTCTGTTCCCAGCAAGTACAGTGTATCGGACTGAAGAGGAGCTACTGTTTTTGTCAGTTTCATAAGCAGAGTTGAACTAGTTATGGACCCTGTGTAGGAAGCACAGTACTTTTGTTCTGAGCAAGCTCACTGTTCGGACACCATAGGAAACCCAGTAGAGTAGAAGAGTGCTCTTTTCTCTAAAGGAGAGTGTGTTTTTGTAAGGCGAGCTAGCGTTTGTTTCCCATTCCTAAATGGAGTTGAATCTCATGCAGTTTCTGGTCCTAAGAGCAAGAGTTGTTTTCTGGTAAGGAAAGTCACTATTGCGCTCCCCTTGCCATACATAGTGCAAATAGCTCTCGCGTCTATTCCCAGCAAGTACAGTGTATCGGACTGAAGAGGAGCTACTGTTCTTCTCAGTTTCCTAAGCAGAGTTGAACTAGGTATGGCCCGTGTGTGTAGGAAGCACAGTTCTTATGTTCTGAACAAGCTCACTGTTCTGGCCCTATTGGAAACACAGTAGAGTAGAAGAGTGCTCTTTTCTCAAAAGCAGAGTGTGTTTTTGTAAGGCGAGCTAGCGTTTGTTTCCTAGTCCTAAATGGAGTTGAATCACATGCAGTTGTTAGTCCCATGAGCAAGAGTTGTTTTCTGGTAAGAAGAGTCACTATTGCGCTGCCATTGCCATACACAGGACAAATAGCACTGGCGTCTGTTCCCAGCAAGTACAGTGTATTGGACTGAAGAGGATCTACTGTTCTTGTCAGGTTCCTAAGCAGACTTGAACTAGATATGGCCGTGTGTGTAGGAAGCACATTTTTTTTTGTTCTGAGCAAGCTCACTGTTCGGAACACATAGGAAACACAGTAGAGTAGAAGAGTGCTCTTTTCTCAAAAGCAGAGTGTGTTTCTTGGAAGTCGAGCTAGCGTTTGTTTCCCAGTCCTAAATGGAGTTGAGTCACATGCAGTTTTTTGTCCAACGAGCAAGAGTTATTTTCTGGTAAGACAAGTCACTATTGTGCTCCAATGCCATACACAGTGCAAATAGCACTCGCGTCTGTTCCCCGCAAGTACAGTGTATTGGACTGAAGAGGAGCTACTGTTCTTGTTTGTTTCCTAAGCAGAGTTAAATTAGATATGGCCCGTGTGTGTAGAAAGCACAGTTCTTTTGTTCTGAGCAAGCTCACTGTTCGGACCCCATAGGAAACACAGTAGATTAGAAGAGTGCTCTTTTCTCAAAAGCAGAGTGTGTTTCTTGTAAGGCGAGCTAGCATTTCTTTCCCAGTCCTAAATGGAGTTGAATCACATGCAGTTTCTGGTCCTACGAGCAAGAGTTGTTTTCTGGTAAGGAAAGTCACTATTGCGCTCCCATTGCCATACACAGTGCAAATAGCACTCGCGTCTGTTCCCAGCAAGTACAGTGTATCGGACTGAAGAGGAGCTACTGTTCTTGTCAGTTTCCTAAGCAGAGTTTAACTACTTATGACCCGTTTGTAGGAAGCACAGTTCTTTTGTTCTGAGCAAGTTCACTGTTCTGGCCCTATAGGAAACACAGTAGAGTAGAAGAGTGCTCTTTTCTCAAAAGCAGAGTGTGTTTCTTGGAAGTCGAGCTAGCGTTTGTTTCCCAGTCCTAAATGGAGTTGGGTCACATGCAGTTTTTTGTCCTACGAGCAATAGTTGTTTTCTCATAAGACAAGACACTATTGTGCTCCAATGCCATACACAGTGCAAATAGCACTCGCGTCTGTTCCCCGCAAGTACAGTGTATCGGACTGAAGAAGATCTACTGTTCTTGTCAGTTTCCTAAGCAGAGTTGAACTAGATATGGCCCGTGTGTTTAGGAAGCACAGTTCTTTTGTTCTGAGTAAGCTCACTGTTCGGACCCCATAGGAAGCACAGTAGATTAGAAGAGTGCTCTTTTCTCAAAAGCAGAGTGTGTTTCTTGGAAGTCGAGCTAGTGTTTGTTTCCCAGTTCTAAATGGAGTTGAATCACATGCAGTTTCTGGTCCTACAAGCAAGAGTAGTTTTCTGGTAAGAAGAGTCACTATTGCGCTGCCATTGCCATACACAGGACAAATAGCACTGGCGTCTGTTCCCAGCAAGTACAGTGTATTGGACTGAAGAGGATCTACTGTTCTTGTCAGGTTCCTAAGCAGACTTGAACTAGATATGGCCGTGTGTGTAGGAAGCACAGTTTTTTTGTTCTGAGCAAGCTCACTGTTCGGAACACATAGGAAACACAGTAGAGTAGAAGAGTGCTCTTTTCTCAAAAGCAGAGTGTGTTTCTGGAAGTCGAGCTAGCGTTTGTTTCCCAGTTCTAAATGGAGTTGAGTCACATGCAGTTTTTTGTCCAATGATCAAGAGTTATTTTCTGGTAAGACAAGTCACTATTGTGCTCCAATGCCATACACAGTGCAAATAGCACTCGCGTCTGTTCCCCACAAGTAAAGTGTATTGGACTGAAGAGGAGCTACTGTTCTTCTTTGTTTCCTAAGCAGAGTTAAATTAGATATGGCCCGTGTGTGTAGAAAGCACAGTTCTTTTGTTCTGAGCAAGCTCACTGTTCGAACCCCATAGGAAACACAGTAGAGTAGAAGAGTGCTCTTTTCTCAAAAGCAGAGTGTGTTTCTTGTAAGGCGAGCTAGCATTTCTTTCCCAGTCCTAAATGGAGTTGAATCACATGCAGTTTCTGGTCCTACGAGCAAGAGTTGTTTTCTGGTAAGGAAAGTCACTATTGCGCTCCCATTGCCATACACAGTGCAAATAGCACTCGCGTCTGTTCCCAGCAAGTACAGTGTATCGGACTGAAGAGGAGCTACTGTTCTTGTCAGTTTCCCAAGCAGAGTTGAACTAGTTATGACCCGTGTGTAGGAAGCACAGTTCTTTTGTTCTGAGCAAGTTCACTGTTCTGGCCCTATAGGAAACACAGTAGAGTAGAAGAGTGCTCTTTTCTCAAAAGCAGAGTGTGTTTCTTGTAAGGCGAGCTAGCATTTGTTTCCCAGTCCTAAATGGAGTGGAATCACATGCAGTTTGTGGTCCTACGAGGAAGAGTTGTTTTCTGGTAAATAAAGTCACTATTGCGCTCCCATTGCCATACACAGTGCAAAAAGCACATGCATCTGTTCCCAGCAATTACAGTTTATTGGACTGAAGATGTGCTACTGTTCTTGTCAGGTTCCTAAGCAGAGTTGAAGTAGATATGGCCCGTGTGTAGGAAGCACAGTTCTTATGTTCTGAGCAAGCTAACTGCTCTGGCCCCATAGGAAACACAGTAGAGTAGAAGAGTGCTCTTTTCTCTAAAGCAGAGTGTGTTTCTTGTAAGGCGAGCTAGCATTTGTTTCCCAGTCCTAAATGGAGTTGAGTCACATGCAGTTTTTTGTCCTATGAGCAAGAGTTTTTTTCTGGTAAGAGGAGTCACTATTGTGCTCCAATTGCCATACACAGTTCAAATGGCACTGCGTCTGTTCCCAGCAAGTACAGTGTATCAGACTGAAAAGGAGCTACTGTTCTTGTCAGTTTCCTAAGCAGAGTTGAACTAGATATGGCCTGTGTGTGTAGGAAGCACAGTTCTTTTGTTCTAAGCAAGCTCACTGTTCGGAGCCAATAAGAAACACAGTACAGTAGAAGAGTGCTCTTTTCTCAAAAGCAGAGTGTGTTTCATGTAAGGCGAGCTAGCATTTGTTTCCCAGTCCTAAATGGAGTGGAATCACATGCAGTTTCTCGTCCTATGAGCAAGGGTTGTTTTCTGGTAAGAAGAGTCACTATTGCGCTGCCATGGCCATACACTGCACAAATAGCACTGGCGTCTGTTCCCAGCAAGTACAGTGTATTGGACTGAAGAGGATCTACTGTTTTTGTCAGATTCCTAAGCAGACTTGAACTAGATATGGCCTTGTGTGTAGGAAGCACAGTTTTTTTGTTCTGAGCAAGCTCACTTTTCGGAACACATAGGAAACACAGTAGAGTAGAAGAGTGCTCTTTTCTCAAAAGCAGAGTGTGTTTCTTGGAAGTCGAGCTAGCGTTTGTTTCCCAGTCCTAAATGGAGTTGACTCACATGCAGTTTTTTGTCCTACGAGCAAGAGTTGTTTTCTCGTAAGACAAGTCACTATTGTGCTCCAATTGCCATACACAGTGCAAAGAGCACTCGCGTCTGTTCCCCGCAAGTACAGTGTATTGGACTGAAGAGGAGCTACTGTTCTTGTTTGTTTCCTAGGCAGAGTTGAACTAGATATGGCCGTGTGTGTAGGAAGCACAGTTCTTTTGTTCTGAGCAAGCTCACTGTTCGGACCCCATAGGAAACACAGTAGAATAGAAGAGTGCTCTTTTCTCAAAAGCAGAGTGTGTTTCATGTAAGGCGAGCTAGCACTTGTTCCACAGTCCTAAATGGAGTTGAATCACATGCAGTTTCTGGTCCTACGAGCAAGAGTTCTTTTCTGGTAAGGAAAGTCACTATTGCGCTCCCATTGCCATACACAGTGCAAATAGCACTCGCGTCTGTTCCTAGTAAGTACAGTGTATCGGACTGAAGAGGAGCTACTGTTCTTGACAGTTTCATAAGCAGAGTTGAACTAGTTATGGGCCGTATGTAGGAAGCACAGTTCTTTTGTTTTGAGCAAGCTCACTGTTCAGGCCCTATAGGAAACACAGTAGAGTAGAAGAGTGCTCTTTTGTCTAAAGCAGAGTGTGTTTCTTGTAAGGCGAGCTAGAATTTGTTTCCCAGTCCTAAATGGAGTTGAATCACATGCAGTTTCTAGTCCTAGGAGCAAGAGTTGTTTTATGGTAAGAAGAGTCACTATTGCACTGCCATTGCCATACACAGGACAAATAGCACTGGCGTCTGTTCCCAGCAAGTACAGTGTATTGAACTGAAAAGGATCTACTGTTCTTGTCAGTTTCCTAAGCAGACTTGAACTAGATATGGCCGTGTGAGTAGGAAGCACAGTTTTTTTGTTCTGAGCAAGCTCACTGTTCTGGCCCTATAGGAAACAAAGTAGAGTAGAAGAGTGCTCTTTTATCAAAAGCAGAATGTGTTTCTTGGAAGTCGAGCTAGCGTTTGTTTCCCAGTCCTAAATGGAGTTGAGTCACATGCAGTTTTTTTTCCTACGAGCAAGAGATGTTTTCTGGTAAGACAAGTCACTATTGTGCTCCAATTGCCATACACAGGACAAATAGCACTGGCGTCTGTTCCCAGCAAGTACAGTGTATTGGACTGAAGAGGATCTACTGTTCTTGTCAGGTTCCTAAGCAGACTTGAACTAGATATGGCCGTGTGTGTAGGAAGCACAGTTTTTTTGTTCTGAGCAAGCTCACTGTTCGGAACACATAGGAAACACAGCAGAGTAGAAGAGTGCTCTTTTCTCAAAAGCAGAGTTTGTTTCTTGTAAGGCGAGCTAGCGTTTGTTTCCCAGTCCTAAATGGAGTTGACTCACATGCAGTTTTTTGTCCTATGAGCAAAAGTTGTTTTCTGGTAAGACAAGTCACTATTGTTCTCCAATTACCATACACAATGCAAATAGCACTCGCGTCTGTTCCCTGCAAGTACAGTGTATTGGACGGAAGAGAAGCTACTGTTCTTGTCAGTTTTTTAAGCACAGTTGAACTAGATATGGCCCGTGTGTGTAGGAAGCACAGTTCTTTTGTTCTGAGCAAGCTCACTGTTCGGACCCCATAGGAAACACAGTAGAGTAGAAGAGTGCTCTTTTCTCAAAAGCAGAGTGTTTTTCATGTAAGGCGAGCTAGAGTTTGTTTCCCAGTCCTAAATTGAGTTGAATCACATGCAGTTTCTGGTCTTACGAGCAAGAGTTGTTTTCTGGTAAGGAAAGTCACTATTGTGCTCCCATTGCCATACACAGTGCAAATAGCACTCACGTCTGATCCCAGCAAGTACAGTGTATCGGACTGAAGAGGAGCTACTGTTCTTGTCAGTTTCCAAAGCAGAGTTGAACTAGATATGGCCCGTGTGTAGGAAGCACAGTTTTTTTGTTCTGAGCAAGCTCACTTTTCGGAACACATAGGAAACACAGTAGAGTAGAAGAGTGCTCTTTTCTCAAAAGCAGAGTGTGTTTTTGTAAGGCGAGCTAGCGTTTGTTTCCTAGTCCTAAATGGAGTTGAATCACATGCAGTTTCTGGTCCTATGAACAAGAGTTGTTTTCTGGTAATGAAAGTCACTATTGCGCTCCCATTGCCCTTCACAAGGCAAATAGCACTCGCGTCTTTTCCCAGCAAGTACAGTGTATTGGACTGAATAGGAGCTACTGTTCTTGTCAGTTTACTAAGCAGAGTTGAACTAGATATGGTCCGTGCATGTAGGAGGCACAGTTCTTTTGTTCTGAGCAAGCTCACTGTTTGGACCCCATAGGAAACACAGTAGAGTAGAAGAGTGCTCTTTTCTCAAAAGCAGAGTGTGCTTCTTGGAAGTCGAGCTAGTTTAGCTGGAGAATTTCTCTCCAACTCCCACCACCAAGTCCCGCCAGTCTCAGAGCCCACTTATAAAATAAACACACAGACTCTTACATTATTTAAACTGCTTGGCCATTAGCTCAGGCCTGTTATTGTCTAGCTCTTACTCTTATATTTAGCCCATTTCTATTAATCTTTACTTTGCCACGTGGCTCATGGCTTACTGGTACCTTACATCTTCCTTGTCCTGATGGCGGCTGGCTGTGTCTCTCCCTCCGCCTTCCACTTTCCAGAATTCTTTTCCTTGTCCTGCCTATACTTCCTGCCTAGCCAATGGCCAATCAGTGATTTATTTACTGACCAATCAGCAACACACTTGACATACAGACCATCCCACAGCACTTCCCCTTTTCTTTTCTTAAAAAGGAAGGTTTTAACTTTAACATAGTAAAATTACATATAACAAAACAATTATCAAGCAAGAATTATAGTTACAATATTAAAGAAGAGATCCTATCTATCTTATATTTGTAAGTTTAAGGTTTTATATCTAACTTATCTTTTATTATCACTAAGGAAAATTGTAAGTATCTAGTCTTTAACCACATCAAAGACCTCAGAAGGATATACTACTACCTGAGAAATGGAGAAGGATATAAGCAACTTTTAGGAGTCTTGTAGGGTAGACAGAGACAGTTGGCAGCCTGGACAGTCATTCAAAGTTCTCTTGTAAAGTTGGAGCATCTGTCTTCAGCCCACAGCCTAGAGTCTCTTATTCACTTTTCTCTGTGTCCTGTAGAATGTCTGGCAGTTTTCTCTGCAAAGCAGGAACCTGAAGGACCATTTTGTCAAGCAAAGTTCAGTGGTCACCTTTGTATGGGTCCTCATGTCCAGTTGATCAGACAGTCCAGGCAAGAACAGTTTCTTGCCCAAATGGCTATTTTTGTCAAGGTGAAGATAAACTCCATATGGAGTGTCTTCGATGCCCATCCTCCTCTCTGAAGTAAATCGGTGCTGTCAGGAGCAGACATGTCTCACTGTCCAAAAAGTCTAAATTTTTAAAACATTTTAAATGCCATATTCTGTAGGTCTTTGAAGTGTTTGAAGACTACCTATCTATCTGAAATATAACTATGTATACCTAGAAGACTTAACTAACATGGCTACAAATATGATTATCATAGATGACTAATTATTAATCTATTTTTTAATTATCCATTATAATTTTAAATGAGTTACATAAACATAATACCTCAAACAAGAATAGAAATATATATACAGTATAACAAAATTAAGTTTAAACTTGTATCAATAAACTAAAATCTATAGCAATGTAAAACATTTTAAACAAGTTGTTACTCTTTAAAAGTAGGTTCATTAATCTACCCTTTCATCCTATCATATCTAAACTATCCCCCTTTTTGTTTTAGAAAGAGATTGTATTTATAATCAACCTGATTTAAATAAAAATATTGTTTTTTCTCTGTCCCACACCAGAGGGCTCTTCTGATTTGGGACACAAGAATCTCTTAACCATTTTTTTTTTGAGCAATATGTCTGGGTTTAGAGGGGGAGTGAGCCAATTCCATCTCTAAAGCCAGCTTGGTATATTTGGGAATTTGGGCGTAGCTTCTCTTACTACTTCCTGCTGGAGGGGGGTGCTGTATCTTATGGGGACACGAAGAAAATTTTAGGATCATGGAGTAGTCCATGAGGCTGTATCGTCTGAGCCAGTTGCCTTGGAACCATTCTGGATGTTGAGTCATCTGCGCCATGGTGTCATTGGAGACCTTTCAGGGGGTCTTGGCTGGTCAAACCTGATGTATCTTAATCTGGAACAAATCCATAGTCTCTGGCTTTCTGTGGAAACAAAAGCAGAGACTCTTTTCCAAAGCAAAATATCCTTATATCCAAATTTTGAAGTCAAGGTACCTTTAAAATATACATTTTGGCATAACTCAACAGCTTTTACAATCAAATGTTTTTCTGCAGTTACGAATATCAAAGAGAACATAATCCAGATTCTCTGTGTGGTAGCCATCTTTACGTGGCTTATTTTTTTATATTAGCTTGAGCCTATTGCTTTAAACTGCAGCCTTCTAAGCCTGAAATGGCACAGTGGCTGCTGGCTCCGCCCACTTCAGCTTCCCAACATGGCGGTGGTCTGCTTTCAGGCAGCTCTGGGAGCCTTAACTCTCAGAAATAGTGGGTCTACACTTTTACCAAAGTAGCGTGTAGCCCAGAAACCTCTTTTTTGTTTTGTACTAGCAAAGGCTAAATCCACCACACAGCTTAATGTGCCACTTGCAGAGACCTCATTCCCACCATACTGCAGGTCGAGAGTGCATGCTAGGAACCCGCCAGTAGCTCAAACCAGCAGCTGCCGCTTATTTGAGAGAGACAATTAGGAAGCTGTTTTTAGGTCCGTTTTAGAATCCTTTTTCTAAGTTTTTAGGTGGAAACTCTTGCCACTACGTTGGACGCCATTTGTAGCTGGAGAATTTCTCTCCAACTCCCACCACCAAGTCCCGCCAGTCTCAGAACCCACTTATAAAATAAACACACAGACTCTTACATTATTTAAACTGCTTGGCCATTAGCTCAGGCCTGTTATTGTCTAGCTCTTACTCTTATATTTAGCCCATTTCTATTAATCTTTACTTTGCCACATGGCTCATGGCTTACTGGTACCTTACATCTTCCTTGTCCTGATGGCGGCTGGCTGTGTCTCTCACTCCGCCTTCCACTTCCCAGAATTCTTTTCCTTGTCCTGCCTATACTTCCTGCCTAGCCAATGGCCAATCAGTGATTTATTACTGACCAATCAGCAACACACTTGACATACAGATCATCCCACAGCAAGCTAGTGTTTCTTTCCCAGTCCTAAATGGAGTTGAGTCACATGCAGTTTTTTGTCCTACGAGCAAGAGTTGTTTTCTGGTAAGACAAGTCACTATTGTGCTCCAATTGCCATACACAGTGCAAATAGCACTCGCGTCTGTTGCCCGCAAGTACATTGTATTGTACTGAAGAGGATCTACTGTTTTTGTCAGTTTCCTAAGCAGAGTTGAACTAGATATGGCCCGTGTGTGTAGGAAGTACAGTTCTTTTTTTCTGAGCAAGCTCACTGTTCTGGCCCTATAGGAAACACAGTAGAGTAGAAGAGTGCTCTTTTCTCAAAAGCAGAGTGTGTTTCTTGTAAAGCGAGCTAGAGTTTGTTTCCCAGTCCTAAATGGAGTGGAATCACATGCAGTTTCTGGTCCTACGAGCAAGAGTTGTTTTCTGGTAAGAAGAGTCACTATTGCGCTGCCATTGCCATACACAGGACAAATAGCACTGGCGTCTGTTCCCAGCAAGTATAGTGTATTGGACTGAAGAGTATCTACTGTTCTTGTCAGGTTCCTAAGCAGACTTGAACTAGATATGGCCGTGTGTGTAGGAAGCACAGTTTTTTTGTTCTGAGCAAGCTCACTGTTCGGAACACATAGGAAACACAGTAGAGTAGAAGAGTGCTCTTTTCTCAAAAGCAGAATGTGCTTCTTGGAAGGCGAACTAGCGTTTGTTTTCCAGTCCTAAATGGAGTTGAGTCACATGCAGTTTTTTGTCCTACGAGCAAGAGTTGTTTTCTGGTAAGACAAGTCATGTTGTGCTCCAATGCCATACACAAAGCAAATAGCACTCGCGTCTATTCCCCGCAAGTACAGTGTATTGGACTGAAGAGGATCTACTGTTCTTGTCAGGTTCCTAAGCAGAATTGAACTTGTTATGGCCGTGTGTAGGAAGCACAGTTCTAATGTTCTGAGCAAGTTCACTCTTCTGGCTCTATAGGAAACACAGTAGAGTAGAAGAGTGCTCTTTTCTCAAAAGCAGAGTGTGTTTCTTGTAAGGCAAGCTAGCGTTTGTTACCCAGTCCTAAATGGAGTTGAATCTCATGCAGTTTCTGGTCCTAAGAGCAAGAGTTGTTTTCTGGTAAGGAAAGTCACTATTGCGCTCCCCTTGCCATACATAGTGCAAATAGCTCTCGCGACTATTCCCAGAAAGTACAGTGTATCGAACTGAAGAGGAGCTACTGTTCTTGTCAGTTTCCTAAGCAGAGTTGAACTAGATATGGCCCGTGTGTTTAGGAAGCACAGTTCTTATGTTCTGAACAAGCTCACTGTTCTGGCCCTATTGGAAACACAGTAGAGTAGAAGAGTGCTATTTTCTCAAAAGCAGAGTGTGTTTTTGTAAGGCGAGCTAGCATTTTTTCCTAGTCCTAAATGGAGTTGAATCACATGCAGTTTCTGGTCCTACAAGCAAGAGTTGTTTTCTGGTAAGAAGAGTCACTATTGCGCTGCCATTGCCATACACAGGACAAATAGCACTGGCGTCTGTTCCCAGCAAGTACAGTGTATTGGACTGAAGAGGATCTACTGTTCTTGTCAGGTTCCTAAGCAGACTTGAACTAGATATGGCCGTGTGTGTAGGAAGCACAATTTTTTTGTTCTGAGCAAGCTCATTGTTCGGAACACATAGGAAACACAGTAGAGTAGAAGAGTGCTCTTTTCTCAAAAGCAGAGTGTGTTTCTTGGAAGTCGAGCTAGCGTTTGTTTCCCAGTCCTAAATGGAGTTGAGTCACATGCAATTTTTTGTCCAACGAGCAAGAGTTATTTTCTGGTAAGACAAGTCACTATTGTGCTCCAATACCATACACAGTGCAAATAGCACTCGCGTCTGTTCCCCGCAAATACAGTGTATTGGACTGAAGAGGAGCTACTGTTCTTGTTTGTTTCCTAAGCAGAGTTGAATTAGATATAGCCTGTGTGTGTAGAAAGCACAGTTCTTTTGTTCTGAGCAAGCTCACTGTTCAGACCCCTAAGAAACACAGTAGAGTAGAAGAGTGCTCTTTTCTCAAAAGGAGAGTGTGTTTCTTGTAAGGCGAGCTAGCATTTCTTTCCCAGTCCTAAATGGAGTTGAATCACATGCAGTTTCTGGTCCTACGAGCAAGAGTTGTTTTCTGGTAAAAAAAAAGTCACTATTGCGCTCCCATTGCCATACACAGTGCAAATAGCACTCGCGTCTGTTCCCAGCAAGTACAGTGTATTGGTCTGAAGAGGAGCTACTGTTCTTTTCAGTTTCCTAAGCAGAGTTGAACTAGTTATGGCCCGTGTGTAGGAAGCACAGTTCTTTTGTTCTGAGCAAGCTCACTGTTCTGGCCCTATAGGAAACACAGTAGAGTAGAAGAGTGCTCTTTTCTCAAAAGCAGAGTGTGTTTCTTGTAAGGCGAGCTAGCATTTGTTTCCCAGTCCTAAATGGAGTGGAATCACATGCAGTTTCTGGTCCTACGAGCAAGAGTTGTTTTCTGGTAAGGAAAGTCACTATTGCGCTCCCATTGCCATACACAGTGCAAATAGCACATGCGTCTGTTCCCAGCAATTACAGTGTATTGGACTGAAGAGGAGCTACTGTTCTTGTCAGTTTCCTATGCAGAGTTGAACTAGATATGGGCCGTGTGTGTAGGAAGCACAGTTCTTATGTTCTGAGCAAGCTCATTGCTCTGGCCCCATAGGAAACACAGTAGAGTAGAAGAGTGCTCTTTTCTCTAAAGCAGAGTGTTTTTCTTGTAAGGCGAGCTAGCGTTTGTTTCCCAGTCCTAAATGGAGTTGAGTCACATGCAGTTTTTCGTCCTACGATCAAGAGTTTTTTGTGGTAAGACGAGTCACTATGGTGCTCCAATTGCCATACACAGTGCAAATAGCACTCGAGTCTGTTCCCAGCAAGTAGAGTGTATCGGACTGAAGAGGATCTACTGTTTTTGTCAGGTTCCTAAGCAGACTTGAACTAGATATGGCCTTGTGTGAAGGAAGCACAGTTTTTTTGTTCTGAGCAAGCTCACTTTTCGGAACACATAGGAAACACAGTAAAGTAGTAGAGTGCTCTTTTCTCAAAAGCAGAGTGTGTTTCTTGGAAGTCGAGCTAGCGTTTGTTTCCCAGTTCTAAATGGAGTTGAGTCACATGCAGTTTTTTGTCCTACGAGCAAGAGTTGTTTTCTCGTAAGACAAGTCACTATTGTGCTCCAATTGCCATACACAGTGCAAATAGCACTCGCGTCTGTTCCCCGCAAGTACAGTGTATTGGACTGAAGAGGAGCTACTGTTCTTGTTTGTTTCCTAGGCAGAGTTGAACTAGATATGGCCCGTGTGTGTCGGAATCACAGTTCTTTTGTTCTGAGCAAGCTCACTGTTCGGACCCCATAGGAAACACAGTAGAATAGAAGAGTGCTCTTTTCTCAAAAGCAGAGTGTGTTGCATGTAAGGCGAGCTAGCACTTGTTCCCCAGTCCTAAATGGAGTTGAATCACATGCAGTTTCTGGTCCTATGAGCAAGAGTTGTTTTCTGGTAAGGAAAGTCACTATTGCGCTCCCATTGCCATACACAGTGCAAATAGCACTCGCGTCTGTTCCTAGCAAGTACAGTGTATCGGACTGAAGAGGAGCTACTGTTCTTGTCAGTTACATAAGCAGAGTTGAACTAGTTATGGGCCGTATGTAGGAAGCACAGTTCTTTTGTTTTGAGCAAGCTCACTGTTCTGGCCCTATAGGAAACACAGTAGAGTAGAAGAGTGCTCTTTTCTCTAAAGCAGAGTGTGTTTCTTGTAAGGCGAGCTAGCGTTTGTTTCCCAGTCCTAAATGGAGTTGAATCACATGCAGTTTCTAGTCCTAAGAGCAAGAGTTGTTTTATGGTAAGAAGAGTCACTATTGCGCTGCCATTGCCATACACAGGACAAATAGCACTGGCGTCTGTTCCCAGCAAGTACAGTGTATTGGACTGAAGAGGATCTACTGTTCTTGTCAGGTTCCTATGCAGAACTGAACTAGATATGGCCGTGTGTGCAGGAAGCACATTTCTTTTGTTCTGAGCAAGCTCACTGTTCGGACACCATAGGAAACCCAGTAGAGTAGAAGAGTGCTCTTTTATCAAAAGCAGAGTGTGTTCTGGTATGGCGATCTAGCGTTTGTTTCCCAGTCCTAAATGGAGTTGAATCACATGCAGTTTCTGGTCGTAAGAGCAAGAGTTGTTTTCTGGTAAGGAAATTCACTATTGTGGTCCCCTTGCCATACATAGTGCGAATAGCTCTCGCGTCTGTTCCCAGCAAGTACAGTGTATCAGACTGAAGAGGAGCTACTGTTCTGGTCAGTTTCCTAAGCAGAGTTCACTAGATATGGCCCGTGTGTGTAGGAAGCACCGTTCTTATGTTCTGAGCAAGCTCACTGTTCTGGCCCTATAGGAAACACAGTAGAGTAGAAGAGTGCTCTTTTCTCAAAAGCAGAGTGTGTTTTTGTAAGGCGAGCTATCGTTTGTTTCCTAGTCGTAAATGGAGTTGAATCACATGCAGTTTCTGGTCCTACGAACAAGAGTTTTTTTCTGGTAAGGAAAGTCACTATTGCGCTCCCATTGCCCTACACAAGGCAAATAGCACTCGCGTCTTTTCCCAGCAAGTATTGGACTGAATAGGAGCTACTGTTCTTGTCAGTTTCCTAAGCAGAGTTGAACTAGATATGGCCCGTGTGTGTAGGAAGTACAGTTCTTTTTTTCTGTGCAAGCTCACTGTTCTGGCCCTATAGGAAACACAGTAGAGTAGAAGAGTGCTCTTTTCTCAAAAGCAGAGTGTGTTTCTTGTAAAGCGAGCTAGAGTTTGTTTCCCAGTCCTAAATGGAGTGGAATCACATGCAGTTTCTGGTCCTTACGAGCAAGAGTTTTTTCTGGTAAGAAGAGTCACTATTGCGCTGCCATTGCCATACACAGGACAAATAGCACTGGCGTCTGTTCCCAGCAAGTATAGTGTATTGGACTGAAGAGTATCTACTGTTCTTGTCAGGTTCCTAAGCAGACTTGAACTAGATATGGCCGTGTGTGTAGGAAGCACAGTTTTTTTGTTCTGAGCAAGCTCACTGTTCGGAACACATAGGAAACACAGTAGAGTAGAAGAGTGCTGTTTTCTCAAAAGCAGAATGTGTTTCTTGGAAGGCGAACTAGCGTTTGTTTTCCAGTCCTAAATGGAGTTGAGTCACATGCAGGTTTTTGTCCTACGAGCAAGAGTTGTTTTCTTGTAAGACAAGTCACTATTGTGCTCCAATGCCATACACAGTGCAAATAGCACTCGCGTCTATTCCCTGCAAGTACAGTGTATTGGACTGAAGAGGATCTACTGTTCTTGTCAGGTTCCTAAGCAGAATTGAACTAGATATGGCCGTGTGTAGGAAGCACAGTTCTAATGTTCTGAGCAAGTTCACTCTTCTGGCTCTATAGGAAACACAGTAGAGTAGAAGAGTGCTCTTTTCTCAAAAGCAGAGTGTGTTTCTTGTAAGGCGAGCTAGCGTTTGTTACCCAGTCCTAAATGGAGTTGAATCTCATGCAGTTTCTGGTCCTAAGAGCAAGAGTTGTTTTCTGGTAAGGAAAGTCACTATTGCGCTCCCCTTGCCATACATAGTGCAAATAGCTCTCGCGACTATTCCCAGAAAGTACAGTGTATCGAACTGAAGAGGAGCTACTGTTCTTGTCAGTTTCCTAAGCAGAGTTGAACTAGATATGGCCCGTGTGTGTAGGAAGCACAGTTCTTATGTTCTGAACAAGCTCACTGTTCTGGCCCTATTGGAAACACAGTAGAGTAGAAGAGTGCTCTTTTCTCAAAAGCAGAGTGTGTTTCTTGGAAGTCGAGCTAGCGTTTGTTTCCCAGTCCTAAATGGAGTTGAGTCACATGCAGTTTTTTGTCCTATGAGCAAGAGTTGTTTTCTCGTAAGACAAGTCACTATTGTGCTCCAATTGCCATACACAGTGCAAATAGCACTGGTGTCTGTTCCCCGCAAGTACAGTGTATTGGACTGAAGAGGAGCTACTGTTCTTGTCCGTTTCCTAAGCAGAGTTGAACTAGATATGGCCCGTGAGTGTAAGAAGCACAGTTCTTTTGTTCTGAGCAAGCTCACTGTTCTGGCCCCAGAGGAAACACAGTAGAGTAGAAGAGTGCTCTTTTCTCTAAAGCAGAGTGTGTTTCTTGTAAGGCGAGCTAGCGTTTGTTTCCCAGTCCTAAATGGAGTTGAGTCACTTGCAGTTTTTTGTCCTACGAGCAAGAGTTGCTTTCTGGTAAGACGAGTCACTATTGTGCTAAAAATGCCATACACAGTGCAAATAGCACTCGCGTCTGTTCCCCGCAAGTAAAGTGTATTGGACTGAAGAGGAGCTATTGTTCTTGTCAGTTTCATAAGCAGAGTTGAACTAGATATGGCCCGTGTATGTAGGAAGCACAGTTCTTTTGTTCTGAGCAAGCTCACTGTTCGGACCCCATAGGAAACACAGTAGAGTAGAAGAGTGCTCTTTTCTCAAAAGCAGAGTGTGTTTCATGTAAGGTGAGCTAGCATTTGTTTCCCAGTCCTAAATGGAGTTGAATCATATGCAGTGTCTGGTCCACGAGCAAGAGTTGATTTCTGGTAAGGAAAGTCACTATTGTGCTCCTATTGCCATCCACAGTACAAATAGCACTCGCGTCTTTTCCCAGCAAGTACAGTGTATTGGACTGAAGAGGAGCTACTGTTCTTGTCAATTTCCTAAGCAGAGTTCAACTAGATATGGCCCATGTGTAGGAAGCACAGTTCTTATGTTCTGAGCAAGCTCACTGTTCTGGCCCTATAGGAAACACAGTAGAGTAAAAGAGTGCTCTTTTCTCTAAAGCAGAGTGTGTTTCTTGTAAGGCGAGCTAGCGTTTGTTCCCTAGTCCTAAATGGAGTTGAGTCACATGCAGTTTTTTGTCCTAGGAGCAAGAGTATTTTTCTGGTAAGACGAGTCACTACTGTGCTCCAATGCCATACACAGTGCAAATAGCACTCGCCTCTGTTCCCCGCAAGTACAGTGTATCGGACTGAAGAGGAGCTACTGTTCTTGTCAGTTTCCTAAGCAGAGTTGAACTAGATATGGCCCGTGTGTTGGAAGCACAGTTCTTTTGTTCTGAGCTAGCTCACTGTTCTGGCCCTATAGGAAACACAGTAGAGTAGAAGAGTGCTCTTTTCCCTAAAGCAGAGTGTGTTTCTTGTAAGTCGAGCTAGCGTTTGTTTCCCAGTCCTAAATGGAGTTGAATCACATGCAGTTTCTAGTCCTACGAGTAAGGGTTGTTTTATGGTAAGGTAAGTCACTATTGCGCTGCCATTGCCATACACAGGACAAATAGCACTCGCGTCTGTTCCCAGCAAGTACAGTGTATCGGACTCAAGAGGAGCTACTGTTCTTGTCAGTTTCCTAAGCAGAATTGAACTAGATATGGCCGTGTGTTTAGGAAGCACAGTTCTAATGTTCTGAGCAAGTACACTCTTCTGGCTCTATAGGAAACACAGTAGAGTAGAAGAGTGCTCTTTTCTCAAAAGCAGAGTGTGTTTCTTGTAAGTCGAGCTAGCGTTTGTTTCCCAGTCCTAAATGGAGTTGAATCACATGCAGTTTCTAGTCCTACGAGCAAGAGTTGTTTTCTGGTAAGACGAGTCACTATTGTGCTCCAATTGCCAACACAGTGCAAATAGCACTCGCGTCTGTCCACTGCAAGTACAGTGTATTACAAGGAAGAGGAGCTATTGTTCTTGTCAGTTTCCTAAGCAGAGTTGAACTAGATATGGTCGTGTGTGTAGGAAGCACAGTTCTAATGTTCTGAGCAAGTTCACTCTTCTGGCTCTATAGGAAACACAGTAGAGTAGAAGAGTGCTCTTTTCTCAAAAGCAGAGTGTGTTTCATGTAAGGCGAGCTAGCGTTTGTTTCGCAGTCCTAAATGGGGTTGAATCTCATGCAGTTTCTGGTCTTATGAGCAAGAGTTGTTTTCTGGTAAGGAAAGTCACTATTGCGCTCCCATTGACATACACAGTGCAAATAACACTCGCGTCTGTTCCCAGCAAGTACAGTGTATCGGACTGAAGAGGAGCTACTGTTCTTGTCAGTTTCCTAAGCAGAGTTGAACTAGATATGGCCCGTGTGTAGGAAGCACAGTTCTTATGTTCTGAACAATAACTGTTCTGGCCCTATTGGAAACACAGTAGAGTAGAAGAGTGCTCTTTTCTCAAAAGCAGAGTGTGTTTTTGTAAGGTGAGCTAGCGTTTGTTTCCCAGTCCTAAATGGAGTTGAATCACATGCAGTTTCTGGTCCTACGAAAAAGAGCTGTTTTCTGGTAAGGAAAGTCACTATTGCGCTCCCATTGCCCTACACAAGGCAAATAGCACTGGCGCCTTTTCCCAGCAAGTACAGTGTATTGGACTGAAGAGGAGCTACTGTTCTTGTCAGTTTCCTAAGCAGAGTTGAACTAGATATGTCCCGTGTGTAGGAAGCACAGTTCTTTTGTTCTGAGCAAGCTCACTGTTTGGACCCCATAGGACACACAGTAGAGTAGAAGAGTGCTCTTTTCTCAAAAGCAGAGTGTGTTTCTTGTAAGGCGAGCTAGCGTTTGTTTCCCAGTCAGAAATGGAGTTGAATCATATGCAGTTTTCGGTCCTACGAGCAAGAGTTGTTTTCTTGTAAGAAGAGTCACTATTGTGCTCCCATTGTCATACACAGGGCAAATAACCCTGGCGTCTGTTCCCAGCAAGTACACTGTATTGGAGTGAAGAGGATCTACTGTTCTTGTCAGTTTCCTAAGCAGAATTGAAATAGATATGGCCTGTGTGTGTAGTCAGCACCGTTCATTGTTCTGAGCAAGCTCACTGTACTGGCCCTATGAAAAGCACAGTAGAGTAGAAGAGTGCTCTTTTCTCAAAAGCAGAGTGTGTTTCTTGTAAGGCGAGCTAGCGTTTGTTTCCCAGTCCTAAATGGAGTTGAATCACATGCAGTTTTTGGTCTTACGAGCAAGAGTTGTTTTCTGGTAAGGAAAGTCACTATTGTGCTCCCATTGCCATACACAGTGCAAATAGCACTCGCGTCTGTTCACAGCAAGTACAGTGTATTGGACTGAAGAGGACCTCTTTTCTTGTCAGTTTCCTAAGCAGAGTTGTACTAGATATTGCCCGTGTGTGTAGGAAGCACAGTTCTTTTGTTCTGAGCAAGCTCACTGTTCAGACCCCATAGGAAACACTGTAGAGTGGAAGAGTGCTCTTTTCTCAAAAGCAGAGTGTGTTTCTTGTAAGGCGAGCTCGTGTTTGATTCCCAGTGAGAAATGGAGTTGAATCCCATGCAGTTTCTGGTCCTATGAGCAAGAGATTTTTTCTGGTAAGGAAAGTCACTATTGCGCTTCCATTGCCATACACTGTGCAAATACCACACGCGTCTGCTTCCAGCAAGTAACGTGTATTGGACTGAAGAGGATCTACTGTTCTTGTCAGTTTCCTAAGCAGTGTGGAACCAAATATGGACCGTGTGTGTACAAAGCACAGTTCTTTTGTTCTGAGCAAGCTCATTCTTCGGAACATTTAGGAAACACAGTAGAGTAGAAGAGTGCTCTTTTCTCAAAAGCAGAGTGTGTTTCTTCTAAGGCAAGCTAGTGTTTGTTTCCCAGTCAGAAATGGAGTTGAATGCCATGCAGTTTCTGGTCCTACGAGCAAGAGTTGTTTTGTGGTAAGAAGAGTCACTATTGTGCTCCCATTGTCATGCACAGGGCAAATAGCAATGGTGTCTGTTCCCAGCATGTACAGTGTATTGGCCTGAGGAGAATCTACTGTTCTTGTCAGGTGCCTAAGCAGAGTTGAACTAGATATGGCCCATGTGTGTAGGAAGCACAGTTCTTTTGTTCTGAGCAAGCACACTGTTCGGACCCCATAAAAAATACAGTAGAGTAGAAGAGTGATCTTTTCTCAAAAGCAGAGTATGTTTCTTGTAAGGCAAGCTAGCGTTTGTTTCCCAGTCCTAAAGGGAGTTGAATCACATGCAGTTTCTGCTCCTAAGAGCAAGAGTTGTTTTCTGGTAAGGAAAGTCACTATTATGCTCCCATTGCCATACGCAGTGCAAATAGCACTCGTGTCTGTTCCCAGCAAGTACAGTGTATTGGAATGAAGAGGAGCTACTGTTCTTGTCAGTTTCCTAAGCAGAGTTAAACTAGATATGGCCCGTGTGTGTGGGAACCACAGTTCTTTCGTTCTGAGCAAGCTCACTGTACGGACCCCATAGAAAACACAATAGAGTAGAAGAGTGCTCTTTTCTCAAAAGCAGAGTGTGTTTCTTGTAAGGCGAGCTAGCATGTTTCCCAGTCCTAAATGGACTTGAATCACATGCAGTTTCTGTTCCTACGAGCAAGAGTTTTTTTCTGGTAAGAATAGTCACTATTGCGCTCCCATTGCCATACACAGAGCAAATAGCACACGATTCTGTTCCCAGCAAGTACAGTGTATTGGACTGAAGAGGATCTACTCTTCTTGTCAGTTTACTAAGCAGAATTGAACTAGTTATGGCCGTATGTGTACGAAACCCAGTTCTTTTGTTCTGATCAAGTACACTATTCTGGCGATATAGGAAACATGTAGAGTAGAAGAGTGCTCTTTTCTCAAAAGCAGAATGTGTTTCTTGTAAGGCGACCTAGCGTTTGTTTCCCAGTCCTAAATGGAGTTGAATCACATGCAGTTTCTGGTCCTATGAGCAAGAGTTCTTTTCTGGTAAGAAGAGTCACTATTGTGCTATCATTGCCATACACAGTGCAAATAGCACTCGCGTCTGTTCCCAGCAAGTACAGTGTATTGGACTGAAGAGGATCTACTGTTCTTGTCAGTTTCCTAAGCAGAGTTGAACTAGATATGGCCCGTGTGTGGAGGAAGCACAGTTCTTTTGTTCTGAGCAAGCTCACTTTTCGGACCCCATGGGAAACACAGTAGAGTAGAAGTGTGCTCTTTTTTCAAAAGCAGAGAGTGTTTCTTGTAAGGCTAGCTAGTGTTTGTTTCCCAGTCAGAAACGGAGTTGAATCCCATGCAGTTTCTGGTCCTACAACCAAGAGTTGTTTTTTGGTAAGAAGAGTCACTATTTTGCTCCCATTGCCATACACAGTTCAAATAGCACTCGCGTCTGCTCCCAGCAAGTACAGTGTATTGGAAAGAAGCAGAGCTGCTGTTCTTGTCAGTTTCCTAAGCAGAGTTGAACTAGATATAGCCCGTGTGTGTAGGAAGCACAGTTCTTTGGTTCTGAGCAAGCTCACTGTTCTGGCCCTATAGGAAACACAGTAGAGTAGAGGAGTGCTCTTTTCTCAAAAGTAGAGTGTTTTTCTTGTAAGGTGAGCTAGCGTTTGTTTCCCAGTCCTAAATGCAGTTGAATCACATGCAGTTTCTGATCCTACGAGCAAGAGTTGTTTTCTGGTAAGAAGAGTCACTATTGTGCTTCCATTGCCATACACATTGCAAATAGCACTCACTTTTTTCCCAGCAAGTACAGTGTATTGGACAGAATAGGAGATACTGTTCTTGTCAGTTTCATAAGCAGAGTTGAACTAGATATGGCCCGTGTGTGTAGGAAACACAGTTCTTTTGTTCTGCGGAAGCTCACTGTTCTGGCCTTATAGGAAACACAGTAGAGCAGAAGAGTGCTCTTTTCTCAAAAGCAGAGTGTGTTTCTTGTAAGGCGAGCTAGCGTTTGTTTCCCAGTCCTAAATGGAGTTGAATCACATGCAGTTTCTGGTCCTATGAGCAAGAGTTGTTTTCTGGTAAGAAGAGTCACTATTGCGCTCCCATTTTCATACACAGTGCAAATATCACTGGCGTCTGTTCCCAGCAAGTACAGAGTATTGGACTGAAGAGGATCTACTGTTCTTGTCAGTTTTCTAAGCAGAGTTGAACTAGATATGGCCCGTGTGTGTAGGAAGCACAGTTCTTTTGTTCTGAGCAAGCTCACTGTTTGGACCCCATAGGAAACACAGTAGAGTAGAAGAGTGCTCTTTTCTCAGAAGCCGAGTGTGTTTCTTGTAAGGCGACCTAGCGTTTGCTTCCCAGACCTAAATGGAGTTGAATTCCATGCAGTTTCTGCTCCTACGAGCAAGAGTTGTTTTCTGGTAAGAAGAGTCACCATACTCTCCCATTGTCATACACAGGGCAAATAGCAATGGCGTCTGTTCCCAGCATGTACATTGTATTGGACTGAAGAGGATCTACTGTTCTTATCAGTTTCCTAAGCAGAGTTGAACTAGATATGGCCCGTGTGTGTAGGAAGCACAGTTCTTTTGTTCTGAGCAAGCTCACTGTTCTGGTCCTGGAGTAAACACAGTAGAGTAGATGAGTGCTCTTTTCTCAAAAGCAGAGTGTGTTTCTTGTAAGGCGAGCTAGCGTTTCTTTCCCAGTCCTAAATGGAGTTGATTCCCATGCAGTTTCTGGTCCTATGAGCAAGAGTTGTTTTCTGGTAAGAAGAGTCACTATTGTGCTATCATTGCCATACACAGTGCAAATAGCACTCGCGTCTGTTCCCAGCAAGTACAGTGTATTGGACAGAAGAAAAGCTACTGTTCTTGTCAGTTTACTAAGCAGAGTTGGACTAGATATGACCCGTGTGTGTGAAGCACAGTTCTTTTGTTCTGAGCAAGCTCATTTTTCGGACTCCATGGGAAACACAGTAGAGTAGGAGAGTGCTCTTTTTTCAAAAGCAGAGTGTGTTCCTTGTAAGGCTAGCTAGTGTATTTTTCCAAGTCAGAAACCGAGTTGAATCCCATGCAGTTTCTGGTCCTACAAGCAAGAATTGTTTTCTGGTAAGAAGAGTCACTATTGAGCTCCCATTGCCATACACAGTGCAAATAGCACTCTTGTCTGCTCCCAGCAAGGACAGTGTATTGGAAAGAAGCAGAGCTGCTGTTCTTGTCAGTTTCCTAAGCAGAGTTGAACTAGATATGGCCCGTGTGTGTAGGAAGCACAGTTCTTTTGTTCTGAGCAAGCTCACTGTTCGGAAACCATAGGAAACACAGTAGAGTAGAAGAGTGCTCTTTTCTCAAAAGCAGAGTGTGTTTCTTGTAAGGCGAGCTAGTGTTTGTTTCCCAGTCCTAAATGGAGTTGAATCACATGCAGTTTCTGGTCCTACAAGCATCAGTTGTTTTCTGGTAAGAAGAATCACTATTGTGCTCCCATTGCCATACACAGTGCAAATAGCACTCGCGTCTGTTCCCAGCAAGTACAGTGTATTGGACTGAAGAGGAGCTACTGTTCTTGTCAGTTTCCTAAGCAGAGTTGAACTAGATATGGCCCGTGTGTAGGAAGCACAGTTATTTTGTTTTGAGCAAGCTCACTGTTCTGGCCCTATAGGAAACACAGTTGAGTAGAAGAGTGCTCCTTTCTCAAAAGCAGAGAGTGTTTCTTGTAAAGCGAGCTAGAGTTTGTTTCCCAGTTTTAAATGGAGTGGAATCACATGCAGTTTCTGATCCTACGAGCAAGAGATGTTTTCTGGTAAGAAGAGTCACTATTGTGCTTCCATTGCCATACACATTGCAAATAGCACTCGCTTTTTTCCCAGCAAGTACAGTGTATTGGACAGAATAGGAGATACTGTTCTTGTCAGTTTCATAAGCAGAGTTGAACTAGATATGGCCCGTGTGTGTAGGAAACACAGTTCTTTTGTTCTGCGGAAGCTCACTGTTCTGGCCTTATAGGAAACACAGTAGAGCAGAAGAGTGCTCTTTTCTCAAAAGCAGAGTGTGTTTCTTGTAAGGCGAGCTAGCGTTTGTTTCCCAGTCCTAAATGGAGTTGAATCACATGCAGTTTCTGGTCCTATGAGCAAGAGTTGTTTTCTGGTAAGAAGAGTCACTATTGCGCTCCCATTGTCATACACAGTGCAAATATCACTGGCGTCTGTTCCCAGCAAGTACAGAGTATTGGACTGAAGAGGATCTACTGTTCTTGTCAGTTTTCTAAGCAGAGTTGAACTAGATATGGCCCGTGTGTGTAGGAAGCACAGTTCTTTTGTTCTGAGCAAGCTCACTGTTTGGACCCCATAGGAAACACAGTAGAGTAGAAGAGTGCTCTTTTCTCAGAAGCCGAGTGTGTTTCTTGTAAGGCGACCTAGCGTTTGCTTCCCAGACCTACATGGAGTTGAATTCCATGCAGTTTCTGCTCCTACGAGCAAGAGTTGTTTTCTGGTAAGAAGAGTCACCATTACTCTCCCATTGTCATACACAGGGCAAATAGCAATGGCGTCTGTTCCCAGCATGTACATTGTATTGGACTGAAGAGGATCTACTGTTCTTGTCAGTTTCCTAAGCAGAGTTGAACTAGATATGGCCCGTGTGTGTAGGAAGCACAGTTCTTTTGTTCTGAGCAAGCTCACTGTTCTGGTCCTGGAGTAAACACAGTAGAGTAGATGAGTGCTCTTTTCTCAAAAGCAGAGTGTGTTTCTTGTAAGGCGAGCTAGCGTTTCTTTCCCAGTCCTAAATGGAGTTGATTCCCATGCAGTTTCTGGTCCTATGAGCAAGAGTTGTTTTCTGGTAAGAAGAGTCACTATTGTGCTATCATTGCCATACACAGTGCAAATAGCACTCGCGTCTGTTCCCAGCAAGTACAGTGTATTGGACAGAAGAAAAGCTACTGTTCTTGTCAGTTTCCTAAGCAGAGTTGGACTAGATATGACCCGTGTGTGTGAAGCACAGTTCTTTTGTTCTGAGCAAGCTCATTTTTCGGACTCCATGGGAAACACAGTAGAGTAGGAGAGTGCTCTTTTTTCAAAAGCAGAGTGTGTTCCTTGTAAGGCTAGCTAGTGTATTTTTCCAAGTCAGAAACCGAGTTGAATCCCATGCAGTTTCTGGTCCTACAAGCAAGAATTGTTTTCTGGTAAGAAGAGTCACTATTGAGCTCCCATTGCCATACACAGTGCAAATAGCACTCTCGTCTGCTCCCAGCAAGGACAGTGTATTGGAAAGAAGCAGAGCTGCTGTTCTTGTCAGTTTCCTAAGCAGAGTTGAACTAGATATGGCCCGTGTGTGTAGGAAGCACAGTTCTTTTGTTCTGAGCAAGCTCACTGTTCGGAAACCATAGGAAACACAGTAGAGTAGAAGAGTGCTCTTTTCTCAAAAGCAGAGTGTGTTTCTTGTAAGGCGAGCTAGTGTTTGTTTCCCAGTCCTAAATGGAGTTGAATCACATGCAGTTTCTGGTCCTACAAGCATCAGTTGTTTTCTGGTAAGAAGAATCACTATTGTGCTCCCATTGCCATACACAGTGCAAATAGCACTCGCGTCTGTTCCCAGCAAGTACAGTGTATTGGACAGAAGAGGAGCTACTGTTCTTGTCAGTTTCCTAAGCAGAGTTGAACTAGATATGGCCCGTGTGTGTAGGAAGCACAGTTCTTTTGTTCTGAGCAAGCTTTTTGTTTTGGCCATATAGGAAACACAGTAGAGTAAAAGAGTGCTCTTTTCTCAAAAGCAGAGTGTGTTTCTTATAAGGCGAGCTAGCATGTTTCCCAGTCCTAAATGGAGTTGAATCACATGCAGTTTCTGTTCCTGCGAGCAAGAGTTGTTTCTTGGTAAGAAGAGTCAGTATTGCGCTCCCATTGCCATACACAGAGCAAATAGCAAACAATTCTGTTTCCAGCAAGTACAGTGTATTGGACTGAAGAGGAGCTACTGTTCTTGTCTGTTTCCTAAGCAGAGTTGAACTAGATATGGGAGGGTGTGTAGGAAGCACAGTTCTTTTGTTCTGAAAAGCTCACTGTTCGGACTCCATAGGAAACACAGTAGAGTAGAAGAGTGCTCTTTTCTCAAAAGCAGAGTGTGTTTCTTGTAAGGCGAGCGAGTGTTTGTTTCCCAGTCCTAAATGGAGTTGAATCACATGCAGTTTTTGGTCCTAGGTGCAAGAGTTGTTTTCTGGTAAGAAGAGTCACTATTGTGCTCCCATTGTCATACAGGGCAAATAGCACTGTCGTCTATTCCCAGCATGTACAGTGTATTGGACTGAATGGGATCTACTCTTCTTGTCAGTTTCCTAAGCAGAATTGAACTAGTTATGGCCGTGTGTGTACGAAGCCCAGTTCTTTTTCCTGATCAAGTACACTATTCTGGCGATATAGGAAACATATAGAGTAGAAGAGTGCTCTTTTCTCAAAAGCAGAGTGTGTTTCTTGTAAGGCGACCTAGCATTTGTTTTCCAGTCCTAAACGGAGTTGAATAACATGCAGTTTTGGGTCCTACGAGCAAGAGTTGTTTTCTGGTAAGGAAAGTCACTATTGTGCTCCCATTGCATTACACAGTGCAAATAGCACTCGTGTCTGTTCCCAGCAAGTACAGTGTATTGGACTTAAGAGAAGCTACTGTTCTTGTCATTTTCCTAAGCAGAGTTGAACTAGATATGGCCCGAGTGTGTGAAGCACAGTTCTTTTGTTCTGAGCAAGCTCACTCTTCTGGCCCTATAGAAAACATAGTAGAGTAGAAGAGTGCTCTTTTCTCAAAAGCAGAGTGTGTTTCTTGTAAGGCGAGCTAGCGTTTGTTTCCCAGTCCTAAATGGAGTTGAATCACATGCAGTTTCTGGTCCTACGAACAAGAGTTGTTCTCTGCTAAGAAGAGTCACTATTGCGCTCCCATTGCCATACACAGTGCAAATAGCACTGTCGTCTGTTCCCAGCAAGTACAGTGTATTGGACAGAAGAGGAGGTACTGTTCTTGTCAGTTTTCTAAGTGGAGTTGAACTAGATATGGCACGTGTGTGTAGGAAGCACAGTTCTTTTGTTCTGAGCAAGCTCACTGTTCGGACAACATAGGAAACACAGTAGAGTAGAAGAGTGCTCTTTTCTCAAAAGCAGAATGTGTTTCATGTAAGGCGAGCTAGCATTTGTTTCCCAGTCCTAAATGGAGTTGAATCACATGCAGTTTCTGGTCCTGTGAGCAAGAGTTGTTTTCTGGTAAGAAGAGTCACTATTGCACTCCCTTTATCCTACACAGGGCAAATAGCAGTTGCGTCTGTTCCCAGCATGTACAGTGTATTGGCCTGAAGAGGATCTACTGTTCTTGTCAGCTTCCTAAACAGAGTTGAACTAGATATGGCCCGTGTGTGTAGGAAGCTCAGTTCTTTTGTTCTGAGCAAGCTCACTGTTCTGGCCCTGGAGTAAACACAGTAGAGTAGAAGAGTGCTCTTTTCTCAAAAGCAGAGTGTGTTTCTTGTAAGGCGAGCTAGCGTTTGTGTCCCAGTCCTAAATGGAGTTGCATCACATGCAGTTTCTGGTCCTATGAGCAAGAGTTGTTTTCTTGTAAGAAGAGTCACTATTGTGCTATCATTGCCATACACAGTGCAAATAGCACTCGCGTCTGTTCCCAGCAAGTACAGTGTATTGGACAGACGAAAATCTACTGTTCATGTCAGTTTCCTAAGCAGAGTTGAACTAGATATGGCCACTGTGTGTGAAGCACAGTTCTTTTGTTCTGAGCAAGCTCACAGTTCGGACCCTATGGGAAACACAGTAGAGTAGAAGAGTGCTCTTTTCTCAAAAGCAGAGTGTGTTTCTTGTAAGGATAGCTAGTGTTTGTTTCCCAGTCAGAAACGGAGTTGAATCCCATGCAGTTTCTGGTCCTACAACCAAGAGTTTTTTTCTGGTAAGAAGAGTCACTATTGCGCTCCCATTGCCATACACAGTGCAAATAGCACTCGCGTCTGCTCCCAGCATGTACATTGTATTGGACTGAAGAGGATCTACTGTTCTTGTCAGTTTCCTAAGCAGAGTTGAACTAGATATGGCCTGTGTGTGTAGGAAGCATAGTTCTTTTGTTCTGAGCAAGCTCACTCTTCGGACAACACAGGAAACACAGTAGAGTAGAAGAGTGCTCTTTTATCAAAAGCAGAGTGTGTTTCTTGTAAGGTGACCTAGCGTTTGCTTTCCAGTCCTAAATGGAGTTGAATCACATGCAGTTTTTGGGCCTACGAGCAAAAGTTGTTTTTTGGTAAGGAAAGTCACTATTGTATTCCCTTTGCCAAACACAGTGCAAATAGCACTGTCGTCTGATCCCAGCAATTACAGTGTATTGGACTGAAGAGGAGCTACTATTCTTGTCAGTTTCCTAAGCACAGTTGAAGTAGATATGGTCCCAGTGTGTAGGAAGCACAGTTCTTTTGTTCTGAGGAAGCTCTCTCTTCTGGCCCTATAGAAAACACAGTAGAGTAGAAGAGTGCTCTTTTCTCAAAAGCAGAGTGTGTTTCTTGTAAGACGAGCTAGCGTTTGTTTCCCAGTCCTAAATGGAGTTGAATCACATGCAGTTTCTGGTCCTACGAGCAAGAGTTGTTTCCTGTAAGAAGAGTCACTATTGCGCTTCAATTGGCATACACAGTACAAATAGCACTGGTGCCTGTTCCCAGCATGTACAGTGTATTGGACAGAAGAGGAGGTACTGTTCTTGTCAGTTTCCTAAGCGGAGTTGAACTAGATATGGCCCGTGTGTGTAGGAAGCACAGTTCTTTTGTTCTGAGCAAGCTCACTGTTCGGACACCATAGGAAACACAGTAGAGTAGAAGAGTGCTCTTTTCTCAAAAGCAGAGTGTGTTTCTTGTAAGGAGAGCTAGCGTTTTTTTCCCAGTCCTAAATGGAGTTGAATCCCATGCAGTTTCTGGTCCTACGAGCAAGAGTTGTTTTCTGGTAAGAAGAGTCACTATTGCGCTTCCATTGCCATACACAGTGCAAATAGCACTCGCTTCTCTTCCCAGCAAGTACAGTGTATTGGACAGAATAGGAGATACTGTTCTTGTCAGTTTCCTAAGCAGAGTTGAACTAGATATGTCCCGTGTGTGTAGGAAGCACAGTTCTTTTGTTCTGAGGAAGGTCACTGTTCTGGCCTTATAGGAAACACCGTAGAGTAGAAGAGTGCTCTTTTCTCAAATGCAGAGTGTGTTTTTTGAAAGGTGAACTAGCGTTTTTTTCCCAGTCCTAAATGGAGTTGAATCCCATGCAGTTTCTGGTCCTACGAGCAAGAGTTGTTTTCTGGTAAGAAGAGTCACTATTGCGCTCCCATTGCCATACACAGTGCAAAAAGCCCTGGCGTCTGTTCCCAGCAAGTACAGTGTATTGGACTGAAGAGGAGATACTGTTCTTGTCAGTTTCCTAAGCAGAGTTGAACTAGATATGGCCCATGTGTGTAGGAAGCACAGTTCGTTTGTTCTGAGCAAGCTCACTGTTCGGACCCCAAAGGAAACACAGTAGAGTAGAAGAGTGCTCTTTTCTCAATAGCCGAGGGTGTTTCTTGTAAGGCAAGCTAGGGTTTGTTTCCCAGTCCTAAGTGGAGTTGAATCACATGCAGTTTCTGGTCCTACGAGCAAGAGTTGTTTTCTGGTAAGAAGAGTCACTATTACTCTCCCATTGTCATACACAGTGCAAACAGCACTGGCGTCTGTTCGCAGCAAGTACAGTGTATTGGACTGAAGAGGATCTACTGTTCTTGTCAGTTTCCTATGCAGAATTGAACTAGATATGGCCCGTGTGTGAAGGAAGCACAGATCTTTTGTTCTGAGCAAGCTCACTGTACTGGCACTACAGGAAACACAGCAGAGTAGAAGAGTGCTCTTTTCTCAAAAGCAGAGTGTGTTTCTTGTAAGGCGAGCTAACGTTTGTTTCCCAGTCCTAAATGGAGTTGAACCACATGCAGTTTTTGGTCCAATGAGCAAGAGTTGTTTTCTGGTAAGGAAAGTCACTATTGCGCTCCCATTTCCATACAAAGTGCAAATAGCAGTCGCGTCTATTCCCAGCAAGTACAGTGTATTGGACTGAAGAGGAGCTATTGTTCTCGTCAGTTCCTAAGCAGAGTTGAAATAGATGTGGCCCGTGTGTGTAGGAAGCACAGTTCTTTTGTTCTGAGCAAGCTCACTGTTCTGGCCCTATGGGAAACACAGTAGAGTAGAAGAGTGCTCTTTTCTCAAAAGCAGAGTGTGTTTCTTGTAAGGCAAGGTAGCGTTTGCTTCCCAACCTAAATGGAGTTGAATCCCATGCAGTTTCTGGTCCTACGAGCAAGAGTTGTTTTCAGGTAAGAAGAGACACTATTTTGCTCCCATTGTAATACACAGGGCAAATAGCACTGGCGTCTGTTCCCAGCATGTAGAGTGTATTGGACTGAAGAGGATCTACTGTTCTTGTCAGTTTCCTAAGCAGAATTGAACTAGATATGGCCCGTGTGTGAAGGAAGCACAGTTCTTTTGTTCTGAGCAAGCTCACTGTACTGGCCCTGTAGGAAACACAGCAGAGTAGAAGAGTGCTCTTTTCTCAAAAGCAGAGTGGGTTTCTTGTAAGGTGAGCTAGCGTTTGTTTCCCAGTCCTAAATGGAGTTGAATCACATGCAGTTTTTGGTCCTATGAGCAAGAGTTGTTTTCTGGTAAGGAAAGTCACTATTGTGCTCCCATTTCCATACAAAGTGCAAATAGCACTCGCGTCTGTTCCCAGCAAGTACAGTGTATTGGACTGAAGGGGAGCTACTGTTCTCGTCAGTTTCCTAAGCAGAGTTGAACTAGATATGGCTCGTGTGTGTAGGAAGCACAGTTCTTTTGTTCTGAGAAAGCTCACTGTTCTGGCCCTATGGGAAACACAGTAGAGTAGAAGAGTGCTCTTTTCTCAAAAGCAGAGTGTGTTTCTTGTAAGGCGAGCTAGCGTTTTTTTCCCAGTCCTAAATGGAGTTGAATCCCATGCAGTTTCTGGTCCTACGAGCAAGAGTTGTTTTCTGGTAAGAAGAGTCACTATTGCGCTTCCATTGCCATACACAGTGCAAATAGCACTCGCTTCTCTTCCCAGCAAGTACAGTGTATTGGACAGAATAGGAGATACTGTTCTTGTCAGTTTCCTAAGCAGAGTTGAACTAGATATGGCCCGTGTGTGTAGGAAGCACAGTTCTTTTGTTCTGAGGAAGCTCACTGTTCTGGCCTTACATGAAACACCGTAGAGTAGAAGAGTGCTCTTTTCTCAAAAGCAGAGTGTGTTTCTTGTAAGGTGAACTAGCGTTTGTTTCCCAGTCCTAAATGGAGTTGAATCCCATGCAGTATCTGGTCCTACGAGCAAGAGTTGTTTTCTGGTAAGAAGAGTCACTATTGCGCTCCCATTGCCATAGACAGTGCAAATAGCACTGGCGTCTGTTCCCAGCAAGTACAGTGTATTGGACTGAAGAGGAGATACTGTTCTTGTCAGTTTCCTAAGCAGAGTTGAACTAGATATGGCCCATGTGTGTAGGAAGCACAGTTCTTTTGTTCTGAGCAAGCTCACTGTTCGGACACCATAGGAAACACAGTAGAGTAGAAGAGTGCTCTTTTCTCTAAGCTGAGTGTGTTTCTTGTAAGGCAAGCTAGCGTTTGTTTCCCAGTCCTAAATGGATTTGAATTACTTGCAGTTTCTGGTCCTATGAGCAAGAGTTGTTTTCTTGTAAGAATAGTCACTATTACTCTCCCATTGTCATACACAGTGCAAAAAGCACTGGCGTCTGTTCCCAGCAAGTACAGTGTATTGGACTGAAGAGGATCTACTGTTCTTGTCAGTTTCCTAAGCGGAATTGAACTAGATATGGCCCGTGTGTGAAGGACCCACAGTTCTTTTGTTCTGAGCAAGCTCACTGTACTGGCACTATAGGAAACACAGCAGAGTAGAAGAGTGCTCTTTTCTCAAAAGCAGAGTGTGTTTCTTGTAAGGCGAGCTAGCATTTGTTTCAGAGTCCTAAATGGAGTTGAATCTCATGCAGTTTTTGGTCCAATGAGAAAGAGTTGTTTTCTGGTAAGGAAAGTCACTATTGCGCTCCCATTTCCATACAAAGTGCAAATAGCAGTCGCGTCTATTCCCAGCAAGTACAGTGTATTGGACTGAAGAGGAGCTACTGTTCTCGTCAGTTCCTAAGCAGAGTTGAAATAGATATGGCCCGTGTGTGTAGGAAGCACAGTTCTTTTGTTCTGAGCAAGCTCACTGTTCTGGCCCTATGGGAAACACAGTAGAGTAGAAGAGTGCTCTTTTCTCAAAAGCAGAGTGTGTTTCTTGTAAGGCAAGGTAGCGTTTGTTTCCCAGTCCTAAATGGATTTGAATTACATGCAGTTTCTGGTCCTATGAGCAAGAGTTGTTTTCTTGTAAGAATAGTCACTATTACTCTCCCATTGTCATACACAGCGCAAACAGCACTGGCGTCTGTTCCCAGCAAGTACAGTGTATTGGACTGAAGAGGATCTACTGTTCTTGTCAGTTTCCTAAGCAGAATTGAACTAGATATGGTCCATGTGTGAAGGAACCACAGTTCTTTTGTTCTGAGCAAGCTCACTGTACTGGCACTATAGGAAACACAGCAGAGTAGAAGAGTGCTCTTTTCTCAAAAGCAGAGTGTGTTTCTTGTAAGGCGAAATAGCATTTGTTTCCCCGTCCTAAATGGAGTTGAATCCCATGCAGTATCTGGTCCTACGAGCAAGAGTTGTTTTCTGGTAAGAAGAGTCACTATTGCGCTCCCATTGCCATAGACAGTGCAAACAGCACTGGCGTCTGTTCCCAGCAAGTACAGTGTATTGGACTGAAGAGGATCTACTGTTCTTGTCAGTTTCCTATGCAGAATTGAACTAGATATGGCCCGTGTGTGAAGGAAGCACAGATCTTTTGTTCTGAGCAACCTCACTGTACTGGCACTATAGGAAACACAGCAGAGTAGAAGAGTGCTCTTTTCTCAAAAGAAGAGTGTGTTTCTTGTAAGGCGAGCTAACGTTTGTTTCCCAGTCCTAAATGGAGTTGAACCACATGCAGTTTTTGGTCCAATGAGCAAGAGTTGTTTTCTGGTAAGGAAAGTCACTAATGCGCTCCCATTTCCATACAAAGTGCAAATAGCCGCGTCTATTCCCAGCAAGAACAGTGTATTGGACTGAAGAGGAGCTACTGTTCTCGTCAGTTCCTAAGCAGAGTTGAAATAGATGTGGCTCGTGTGTGTAGGAAGCACAGTTCTTTTGTTCTGAGCAAGCTCACTGTTCTGGCCCTATGGGAAACACAGTAGAGTAGAAGAGTGCTCTTTTCTCAAAAGCAGAGTGTGTTTCTTGTAAGGCAAGGTAGCGTTTGTTTCCCAGTCCTAAATGGAGTTGAATCCCATGCAGTTTCTGGTCCTATGAGCAAGAGTTGTTTTCTGGTAAGGAAAGTCACTATTGTGCTCCCATTTCCATACAAAGTGCAAATAGCACTCGCGTCTGTTCCCAGCAAGTACAGTGTATTGGACTGAAGGGGAGCTACTGTTCTCGTCAGTTTCCTAAGCAGAGTTGAACTAGATATGGCTCGTGTGTGTAGGAAGCACAGTTCTTTTGTTCTGAGAAAGCTCACTGTTCTGGCCCTATGGGAAACACAGTAGAGTAGAAGAGTGCTCTTTTCTCAAAAGCAGAGTGTGTTTCTTGTAAGGCGAGCTAGCGTTTTTTTCCCAGTCCTAAATGGAGTTGAATCCCATGCAGTTTCTGGTCCTACGAGTAAGAGTTGTTTTCTGGTAAGAAGAGTCACTATTGCGCTTCCATTGCCATTCACAGTGCAAATAGCACTCGCTTCTCTTCCCAGCAAGTACAGTGTATTGGACAGAATAGGAGATACTGTTCTTGTCAGTTTCCTAAGCAGAGTTGAACTAGATATGGCCCGTGTGTGTAGGAAGCACAGTTCTTTTGTTCTGAGCAAGCTCACTGTTCGGACACCATAGGAAACACAGTAGAGTAGAAGAGTGCTCTTTTCTCTAAGCCGAGTGTGTTTCTTGTAAGGCAAGCTAGCGTTTGTTTCCCAGTCCTAAATGGATTTGAATTACATGCAGTTTCTGGTCCTATGACCAAGAGTTGTTTTCTTGTAAGAATAGTCACTATTACTCTCCCATTGTCATACACAGTGCAAACAGCACTGGCGTCTGTTCCCAGCAAGTACAGTGTATTGGACTGAAGAGGATCTACTGTTCTTGTCAGTTTCCTAAGCGGAATTGAACTAGATATGGCCCGTGTGTGAAGGACCCACAGTTCTTTTGTTCTGAGCAAGCTCACTGTACTGGCACTATAGGAAACACAGCAGAGTAGAAGAGTGCTCTTTTCTCAAAAGGCAGAGTGTGTTTCTTGTAAGGCGAGCTAGCATTTGTTTCCCAGTCCTAAATGGAGTTTGAATCTCATGCAGTTTTTTGGTCCAATGAGAAAGAGTTGTTTTCTGGTAAGGAAAGTCACTATTGCGCTCCCATTTCCATACAAAGTGCAAATAGCAGTCGCATCTATTCCCAGCAAGTACAGTGTATTGGACTGAAGAGGAGCTACTGTTCTCGTCAGTTCCTAAGCAGAGTTGAAGTAGATATGGCCCGTGTGTGTAGGAAGCACAGTTCTTTTGTTCTGAGCAAGCTCACTGTTCTGGCCCTATGGGAAACACAGTAGAGTAGAAGAGTGCTCTTTTCTCAAAAGCAGAGTGTGTTTCTTGTAAGACAAGGTAGCGTTTGTTTCCCAGTCCTAAATGGAGTTGAATCCCATGCAGTTTCTGGTCATACGAGCAAGAGTTGTTTTCTGGTAAGAAGAGTCACTATTGCGCTCCCATTGCCATAGACAGTGCAAATAGCACTGGCGTCTGTTCCCAGCAAGTACAGTGTATTGGACTGAAGAGGAGATACTGTTCTTGTCAGTTTCCTAAGCAGAGTTGAACTAGATATGGCCCATGTGAGTAGGAAGCACAGTTCTTTTTTTCTGAGCAAGCTCACTGTTCGGACACCATAAGAAACACAGTAGAGTAGAAGAGTGCTCTTTTCTCAAAAGCAGAGTGTGTTTCTTGTAAGGCGAGGTAGCATTTGTTTCCCAGTCCTAAATGGAGTTGAATCCCATGCAGTTTCTGGTCCTACGAGCAAGAGTTGTTTTCTGGTAAGAAGAGACACTATTGTGCTCCCATTTTCATACACAGATCAAATAGCACTGGCGTCTGTTCCCAGCATGTAGAGTGTATTGGACTGAAGAGGAGCTACTGTTCTTGTCAGTTTCCTAAGCAGAATTGAACTGGATATGGCCATGTGAGTAGGAAGCACAGTTCCTTTGTTCTGAGCAAGCTTGCTGTACTGGCCCTATAGTAAACACAGGAGAATATAAGAGTGCTCTTTTCTCAAAAGCAGAGTGTGTTTCTTGTAAGGCGAGCTAACGTTTGTTTCCCAGTCCTAAATGGAGTTGAATCACATGCAGTTTTTAGTCCTACGAGCAATAGTTTTTTTCTGGTAAGGAAAGTCACTATTGCGCTCCCATTTCCATACAAAGTGCAAATAACACTCGCGCCTGTTCCCAGGAAGCACAGTGCATTGGACTGAAGAGGAGCTACTGTTCTCGTCAGTTTCCTAATCAGAGTTGAACTAGATATGGCCCGTGTGTGTAGGAAGCACAGTTCTTTTGTTCTGAGCAAGCTCACTGTTCTGGCCATATAGGAAACACAGTAGAGTAGAAGAGTGCTCTTTTCTCAAAAGCAGAGTGTGTTTCTTGTAAGGCGAGCTAGTGTTTTTTTTCCCAGTCCTAAATGGAGTTGAATCCCATGCAGTTTCTGGTCGTATGAGCAAGAGTTGTTTTCTGGTAAGAAGAGTCACTATTGCACTCCCATTGCCATACACCATGCAAATAGCACTGGCGTCTGTTCCCAGCAAGTACAGTGTATTGGACTGAAGAGGAGATACTGTTCTTGTCAGTTTCCTAAGCAGAGTTGAACTAGATATGGCCCCTGTGTGTAGGAAGCACAGTTCTTTTGTTCTGAGCAAGCTCACTGTTCGGACACCATAGGAAACACAGTAGAGTAGAAGAGTGCTCTTTTCTCAAAAGCAGAGTGTGTTTCTTGTAAGATAAGCTAACGTTTGTTTCCCAGTCCTAAATAAAATTGAGTCACTTGCAGTTTTTGGTCGTACGAGCAAGAATTGTTTTATGGTAAGAATTGTCACTATTGCACTCCCATTGTCATACACAGGGCAAATAGCACTGGTGTCGGTTCCCAGCATGTACAGTGTATTGGACTGAAGAGTATCTACTGTTCTTGTCAGTTTCTTAAGCAGAATTGATCTAGATATGGCCGTGGTGTGTAGGAAACACAGATCTTTTGTTCTGAGCAAGCTCACTGTTTGGACCCCATAGGAAACACAATAGAGTAGAAGAGTGCTCTTTCTCAAAGCAGAGTGTGTTTCTTGTAAGGCGAGCTAGCATTTGCTTCCCAGTCATAAATGGTGTTGAATCACATGCAGTTTCTGGTCCTACGAGCAAGAGTTGTTTTCTGGTAAGAAGAGTCACTATTGCGCTCCCATTCCCATACACAGTGCAAATAGCACTCGCGTCTGTTCCCAGCAAGTACAGTGTATTGGAATAAAAAGGTTCTCTGTTCTTGTCAGTTTCTTAAGCAGAGTTGAACTAGATATGGCCTGTGTGTGTAGGAAACATAGTTCTTTTGTTCTGAGCAAGCTCACTGTTCAGACAACACAGGAAACACAGTAGAGTAGAAGAGTGCTCTTTATCAAAAGCAGAGTGTGTTTCTTGTAAGGTGACCTAGCGTTTGTTTACCAGTCCTAAATGGAGTTGAATCACATGCAGTTTTTGGTCTACGAGCAAGAGTTTTTTTTCTGGTAAGGAAAGTCACTATTGTGCTCCCTTTGCCATACACAGTGCAAATAGCACTGTCATCTGTTCCCAGCAAGTACAGTGTATTGGACTGAAGAGGAGCTAATATTCTTGTCAGTTTCCTAAGCACAGTTGAAGTAGATATGGCCCCTGTGTGTAGGAAGCACAGTTCTTTTGTTCTGAGCAAGCTCTCTCTTCTGGCCCTATAGAAAACACAGTAGAGTAGAAGAGTGCTCTTTTATCAAAAGCAGAGTGTGTTTCTTGTAAGACGAGCTAGCGTTTGTTTCCCAGTCCTAAATGGAGTTGAATCACATGCAGTTTCTGGTCCTACGAGCAAGAGTTGTTTCTGTAAGAAGAGTCACTATTGCGCTTCCATTGGCATACACAGTGCAAATAGCACTGGCGTCTGTTCCCAGCAAGTACAGTGTATTGGACTGAAGAGGAGATACTGTTCTTGTCAGTTTCCTAAGCAGAGTTGAACTAGATATGGCCCATGTGTGTAGGAAGCACAGTTCTTTTGTTCTGAGCAAGCTCACTGTTCGGACACCATAGGAAACACAGTAGAGTAGAAGAGTGCTCTTTTCTCAAAAGCCGAGTGTGTTTCTTGTAAGGCAAGCTAGCGTTTTGTTTCCCAGTCCTAAATGGAGTTGAATCACATGCAGTTTCTGGTCCTTCGAGCAAGAATTGTTTTCTTGTAAGAATAGTCACTATTACTCTCCCATTGTCATACACAGTGCAAACAGCACTGGCGTCTGTTCCCAGCAAGTACAGTGTATTGGACTGAAGAGGATCTACTGTTCTTGTCAGTTTCCTAAGCGGAATTGAACTAGATATGGCCCGTGTGTGAAGGAAGCACAGTTCTTTTGTTCTGAGCAAGCTCACTGTACTGGCACTATAGGAAAAACAGCAGAGTAGAAGAGTGCTCTTTTCTCAAAAGCAGAGTGTGTTTCTTGTAAGGCGAGCTAGCATTTGTTTCCCAGTCCTAAATGGAGTTGAATCACATGCAGTTTTTGGTCCAATGAGAAAGAGTTGTTTTCTGGTAAGGAAAGTCACTATTGCGCTCCCATTTCCATACAAAGTGCAAATAGCACTCATGTCTGTTCCCAGCAAGTACAGTGTATTGGACTGAAGGGGAGCTACTGTTCTCGTCAGTTCCTAAGCAGAGTTGAACTAGATATAGCCCGTGTGTGTAGGAAGCACAGTTCTTTTGTTCTGAGCAAGCTCACTGTTCTAGCCCTTGGAAACACAGTAGAGTAGAAGAGTGCTCTTTTCTCAAAAGCAGAGTGTCTTTCTTGTAAGGCGAGGTAGCGTTTGTTTCGCAGTCCTAAATGGAGTTGAATCCCATGCAGTTTCTGGTCCTATGAGAAAGAGTTGTTTTCTGGTAAGAAGAGACACTATTGTGCTCCCATTGTCATACACAGGGGCAAATAGCACTGGCATCTGTTCCCAGCATGTAGAGTGTATTGGACTGAAGAGGAGCTACTGTTCTTGTCAGTTTCCTAAGCAGAATTGAACTGGATATGGCCATGTGTGTAGGAAGCACAGTTCTTTTGTTCTGAACAAGCTTGCTGTACTGGCCCTATATGAAACACAGGAGAATATAAGAGTGCTCTTTCTCAAAAGCAGAGTGTGTTTCTTGTAAGGCGAGCTAACGTTTGTTTCCCAGTCCTAAATGGAGTTGAATCACATGCAGTTTTTAGTCCTACGAGCAATAGCTTTTTTCTGGTAAGGAAAGTCACTATTGTGCTCCATTTCCATACAAAGTGCAAATAGCACTCGCGTCTGTTCCCAGGAAGTACAGTGCATTGGACTGAAGAGGAGCTACTGTTCTCGTCAGTTTCCTAAGCAGAGTTGAACTAGATATGGCCCGTGTGTGTAGGAAACACAGGTCGTTTGTTCTGAGCAAGTTTACAGTTCTGGCCATATAAGAAACACAGTAGAGTAGAAGAGTGCTCTTTTCTCAAAAGCAGAGTGTGTTTCTTGTAATGTGAGCTAGCGTTTGTTTCCAGTCCTAAATGGAGTTGAATCACATGCAGTTTCTGGTCCTACGAGCAAGAGTTGTTTTCTGGTAAGGAAAGTCACTACTGAGCTCACATTGCGATACACAGTGCAAATAGCACACGCATCTGTTCCCAGCAAGTACATTGTATTGTGCTGAAGAGGAGCTACTTTTCTTGTAAGTTTTTAAGCAGAGTTGAACTAGATATGGCCCGTGAGTGTAGGAAGCACAGTTCTTTTGTTCTGAACAAGCTCACTGTTCGCAACACTTAGGAAACACAGTAGAGTAGAAGAGTGCTCTTTTCTCAAAAGCAGATTGTGTTTCTTGTAAGGCGAGATAGCGTTTGTTTCCCAGTCCTAAATGGAGTTGAATCCATGCAGTTTCTAGTCCTAAGAGCAAGAGTTGTTTTCTGGTAAGAAGAGTCACTGTTGCGGTCCCATTGTCATACACAGTGCAAATAGCACTGGCATCTGTTCCCAGCATGTACAGTGTATTGGACTGAAGAGGATCTACTGTTCTTGTCAGTTTTCCTAAGCAGAGTTGAACAAGATATGGCCCTTGTGTGTAGGAAGCACAGTTCTTTTTTCTGAGCAAGCTTTCTGTCGACCCCATAGGAAACACAGTTGAGTAGAAGAGTGCTCTTTTCTGAAAAGCAGAGTGTGTTTCTTGTTAGGCGAGCTAATGTTTGTTTCTCAGTCAGAATTGAGTTTAATCCCACGCAGTTTCTCGTCCTAGGAGCAAGAGTTGTTTTCGGGTAAGAAGAGTCACTATTGCGCTCCATTGTCATACACAGTGCAAATAGCACTCGCGTCTGTTCTAAGCAAGTACAGTGTATTGGACTAAAGAGAGCTACTGTCTTGTCAGTTTCCCAGCAGAGTTGAACTAGATATGGCCGTGTGTGTAGGAAGCAGAGTACTTTTGTTCTGAGCAAGCTCACTGTTCGGATCCATAGGAAACACAATAGAGTAGAAGAGTGCCATTTTCTCAAAAGCAGAGTGTGTTTCTTGTAAGGCGAGCTAGCATTTGTTTCCAGTCCTAACATGGAGTTGAATCGCATGCAGTTTTTGGTCTTATGAGCAAGAGTTGTTTTCTGGTAAGGAAAGTCACTATAGCACTGCCATTGCCATACACAGTGCAAATAGCACTCGCGTCTCTTCCCAGCAAGTACAGTGTATTGGACTGAAGAGGAGCTACTGTTCTTGTCAGTTTCCTAAGCATAGTTGAGCTAGACATGGCCCCTGTGTGTAGGAAGCACAGTTCTTTTGTTCTGAGCAAGCTCACTGTTCAGAACACATGGAAACACAGTAGAGTAAAGGAGTGCTCTTTTCTCAAAGCAGAGTGTGTTTCTTGTAAGACAAGCTAACGTTTGTTTCCCAGTCCTAAATAAAATTGAGTCACTTGCAGTTTTTGGTCCTACGAGCAAGAATTGTTTATGGTAAGAATTGTCACTATTGCACTCCCATTGTCATACACAGGGCAAATAGCACTGGTGTCGGTTCCCAGCATGTACAGTGTATTGGACTGAAGAGTATCTACTGTTCTTGTCAGTTTCTTAAGCAGAATTGATCTAGATATGGCCGTGTGTGTAGGAAGCACAGATCTTTTGTTCTCAGCAAGCTCACTGTTTGGACCCCATAGGAAACACAATAGAGTAGAAGAGTGCTCTTTTCTCAAAGCAGAGTGTGTTTCTTGTAAGGCGAGCTAGCATTTGCTTTCCAGTCAGAAATGGAGTTGAATCACATGCAGTTCTCTGGTCCTACGAGCAAGAGTTGTTTTCTGGTAAGAAGAGTCACTATTGCGCTCCCATTCCCATACACAGTGCAAATAGCACTCGCGTCTGTTCCCAGCAAGTACAGTGTATTGGAATAAAAAGGTTCCTCTGTTCTTGTCAGTTTCTTAAGCAGAGTTGAACTAGATATGGCCCCGGTGTGTGTGAAGCACAGTTCTTTGGTTCTGAGCAACCTCACTGTTCGGACCCCATGGGAAACACAATAGAGTAGAAGAGTGCTCTTTTTTCAAAAGCAGAGTGTGTTTTTTGTAAGGCTAGCTAGTGCTTGTTTCCCAGTCAGAAACGGAGTTGAATCCCATGCAGTTTCTGGTCCTACAACCAAGAGTTGTTTTCTGGTAAGAAGAGTCACTATTGAGCTCCCATTGCCATACACAGTGCAAATAGCACTCGCGTCTGCTCCCAGCATGTACATTGTATTGGACTGAAGAGGATCTACTCTTCTTGTCAGTTTCCTAAGCAGAGTTGAACTAGATATGGCCTGTGTGTGTAGGAAGCATAGTTCTTTTGTTCTGAGCAAGCTCACTGTTCAGACAACACAGGAAACACAGTAGAGTAGAAGAGTGCTCTTTTATCAAAAGCAGAGTGTGTTTCTTGTAAGGTGACCTAGCGTTTGTTTACCAGTCCTAAATGGAGTTGAATCACATGCAGTTTTTGGTCCTACGAGCAAGAGTTTTTTTCTGGTAAGGAAAGTCACTATTGTGCTCCCTTTGCCATACACAGTGCAAATAGCACTGTCATCTGTTCCCAGCAAGTACAGAGTATTGGACTGAAGAGGAGCTACTATTCTTGTCAGTTTCCTAAGCACAGTTGAAGTAGATATGGCCCCTGTGTGTAGGAAGCACAGTTCATTTGTTCTGAACAAGCTCTCTCTTCTGGCCCTATAGAAAACACAGTAGAGTAGAAGAGTGCTCTTTTATCAAAAGCAGAGTGTGTTTCTTGTAAGACGAGCTAGCGTTTGTTTCCCAGTCCTAAATGGAGTTGAATCACATGCAGTTTCTGGTCCTACGAGCAAGAGTTGTTTCCTGTAAGAAGAGTCACTATTGCGCTTCCATTGGCATACACAGTGCAAATAGCACTGGCGTCTGTTCCCAGCAAGTACAGTGTATTGGACAGAAGAGGAGGTACTGTTCTTGTCAGTTTCCTAAGCGGAGTTGAACTAGATATGGCCCGTGTGTGTAGGAAGCACAGTTCTTTTGTTCTGAGCAAGCTCACTGTTCGGACCCCATAGGAAACACAGTAGAGTAGAAGAGTGCTCTTTTCTCAAAAGAAGAGTGTGTTTCTTGTAAGGCGAGCTAACGTTTGTTTCCCAGTCCTAAATGGAGTTGAATCACATGCAGTTTTTGGTCCAATGAGTAAGAGTTCTTTTCTGGTAAGGAAAGTCACTATTGCGCTCCCATTTCCATACAAAGTGCAAATAGCACTCGCGTCTATTCCCAGCAAGTACAGTGTATTGGACTGAAGAGGAGCTACTGTTCTCGTCAGTTTCCTAAGCAGAATTGAACTAGATATGGCCCGTGTGTGAAGGAAGCACAGTTCTTTTGTTCTGAGCAAGCTCACTGTACTGGCCCTATAGGAAACACAGTAGAGTAGAAGAGTGCTCTTTTCTCAAAAGCAGAGTGTGTTTCTTGTAAGGCGAGCTAGCGTTTTTTTCCCAGTCCTAAATGGAGTTGAATCCCATGCAGTTTCTGGTCGTATGAGCAAGAGTTGTTTTCTGGTAAGATGAGTCACTATTGCACTCCCATTGGCATACACAGTGCAAATAGCACTGGTGTCTGTTCCCAGCAAGTACAGTGTATTGGACTGAAGAGGAGATACTGTTCTTGTCAGTTTCCTAAGCAGAGTTGAACTAGATATGGCCCATGTGTGTAGGAAGCACAGTTCTTTTGTTCTGAGCAAGCTCACTGTTCGGACACCATAGGAAACACAGTAGAGTAGAAGAGTGCTCTTTTCTCAAAAGCCGAGTGTGTTTCTTGTAAGGCAAGCTAGCGTTTGTTTCCCAGTCCTAAATGGAGTTGAATCACATGCAGTTTCTGGTCCTACGAGCAAGAGATGTTTTCTTGTAAGAATAGTCACTATTACTCTCCCATTGTCATACACAGTGCAAACAGCACTGGCGTCTGTTCCCAGCAAGTACAGTGTATTGGACTGAAGAGGATCTACTGTTCTTGTCAGTTTCCTAAGCGAAATTGAACTAGATATGGCCCGTGTGTGAAGGAAGCACAGTTCTTTTGTTCTGAGCAAGCTCACTGTACTGGCACTATAGGAAACACAGCAGAGTAGAAGAGTGCTCTTTTCTCAAAAGCAGAGTGTGTTTCTTGTAAGGCGAGCTAGCATTTGTTTCCCAGTCCTAAATGGAGTTGAATCACGTGCAGTTTTTGGTCCAATGAGAAAGAGTTGTTTTCTGGTAAGGAAAGTCACTATTGCCCTCCCATTTCCATACAAAGTGCAAATAGCACTCGTGTCTGTTCCCAGCAAGTACAGTGTATTGGGCTGAAGAGGAGCTACTGTTCTCGTCAGTTCCTAAGCAGAGTTGAACTAGATATAGCCCGTGTGTGCAGGAAGCACAGTTCTTTTGTTCTGACCAAGCTCACTGTTCTAGCCCTTGGGAAACACAGTAGAGTAGAAGAGTGCTCTTTTCTCAAAAGCAGAGTGTCTTTCTTGTAAGGCGAGGTAGCGTTTGTTTCCCAGTCCTAAATGGAGTTGAATCCATGCAGTTTCTGGTCCTACGAGCAAGAGTTGTTTTCTGGTAAGAAGAGACACTATTGTGCTCCCATTTTCATACACAGGAAATAGCACTGGCGTCTGTTCCCAGCATGTAGAGTGTATTGGACTGAAGAGGAGCTACTGTTCTTGTCAGTTTCCTAAGCAGAATTGAACTGGATATGGCCATGTGTGTAGGAAGCACAGTTCTTTTGTTCTGAGCAAGCTTGCTGTACTGGCCCTATAGGAAACACAGGAGAATATAAGAGTGCTCTTTTCTCAAAAGCAGAGTGTGTTTCTTGTAAGGCAAGCTAACGTTTGTTTCCCAGTCCTAAATGGAGTTGAATCACATGCAGTTTTTAGTCCTACAGGCAATAGTTTTTTTCTGGTAAGGAAAGTCACTATTGTGCTCCCATTTCCATACAAAGTGCAAATAGCACTCGTGTCTGTTCCCAGGAAGTACAGTGCATTGGACTGAAGAGGAGCTACTGTTCTCGTCAGTTTCCTAAGCAGAGTTGAACTAGATATGGCCCGTGTGTGTAGGAAACACAGGTCGTTTGTTCTGAGCAAGTTTACTGTTCTGGCCATATAAGAAACACAGTAGAGTAGAAGAGTGCTCTTTTCTCAAAAGCAGAGTGTGTTTCTTGTAATGTGAGCTAGCGTTTGTTTCCCAGTCCTAAATGGAGTTGAATCACATGCAGTTTCTGGTCCTACGAGCAAGAGTTGTTTTCTGGTAAGGAAAGTCACTACTGAGCTCACATTGTGATACACAGTGCAAATAGCACACGCATCTGTTCCCAGCAAGTACATTGTAATGTGCTGAAGAGGAGCTACTTTTCTTGTAAGTTTTTTAAGCAGAGTTGAACTAGATATGGCCCGTGTGTGTAGGAAGCACAGTTCTTTTGTTCTGAACAAGCTCACTGTTCAGAACACTTAGGAAACACAGTAGAGTAGAAGAGTGCTCTTTTCTCAAAAGCAGATTGTGTTTCTTGTAAGGCGAGATAGCGTTTGTTTCCCAGTCCTAAATGGAGTTGAATCCCATGCAGTTTCTAGTCCTAAGAGCAAGAGTTGTTTTCTGGTAAGAAGAGTCACTGTTGCGGTCCCATTGTCATACACAGTGCAAATAGCACTGGCATCTGTTCCCAGCATGTACAGTGTATTGGACTGAAGAGGATCTACTGTTCTTGTCAGTTTCCTAAGCAGAGTTGAACAAGATATGGCCCTTGTGTGTAGAAATCACAGTTCTTTTTTTCTGAGCAAGCTTTCTGTTCGACCCCATAGGAAACACAGTTGAGTAGAAGAGTGCTCTTTTCTGAAAAGCAGAGTGTGTTTCTTGTTAGGCGAGCTAATGTTTGTTTCTCAGTCAGAAATTGAGTTTAATCCCATGCAGTTTCTGGTCCTAGGAGCAAGAGTTGTTTTCTGGTAAGAAGAGTCACTATTGCGCTCCCATTGTCATACACAGTACAAATAGCACTCGCGTCTGTTCTAAGCAAGTACAGTGTATTGGACTAAAGAGGAGCTACTGTTCTTGTCAGTTTCCCAAGCAGAGTTGAACTAGATATGGCCGTGTGTGTAGGAAGCACAGTACTTTTGTTCTGAGCAAGCTCACTGTTCGGATCCCATAGGAAACACAGTAGAGTAGAAGAGTGCCATTTTCTCAAAAGCAGAGTGTGTTTCTTGTAAGGCGAGCTAGCATTTGTTTCCCAGTCCTAAATGGAGTTGAATCGCATGCAGTTTTTGGTCTTATGAGCAAGAGTTGTTTTCTGGTAAGGAAAGTCACTATAGCGCTGTCATTGCCATACACAGTGCAAATAGCACTCGCGTCTCTTCCCAGCAAGTACAGTGTATTGGACTGAAGAGGAGCTACTGTTCTTGTCAGTTTCCTAAGCATAGTTGAACTAGACATGGCCCCTGTGTGTAGGAAGCACAGTTTTTTTGTTCTGAGCAAGCTCACTGTTCGGAACACATGGGAAACACAGTAGAGTAGAAGAGTGCTCTTTTCTCAAAAGCAGAGTGTGTTTCTTGTAAGACAAGCTAACGTTTGTTTCCCAGTCCTAAATAAAATTGAGTCGCTTGCAGTTTTTGGTCCTACGAGCAAGAATTGTTTTATGGTAAGAATTGTCACTATTGCACTCCCATTGTCATACACAGGGCAAATAGCACTGGTGTCGGTTCCCAGCATGTACAGTGTATTGGACTGAAGAGTATCTACTGTTCTTGTCAGTTTCTTAAGCAGAATTGATCTAGATATGGCCGTGTGTGTAGGAAGCACAGATCTTTTGTTCTCAGCAAGCTCACTGTTTGGACCCCATAGGAAACACAATAGAGTAGAAGAGTGCTCTTTTCTCAAAAGCAGAGTGTGTTTCTTGTAAGGCGAGCTAGCATTTGCTTTCCAGTCAGAAATGGAGTTGAATCACATGCAGTTTCTGGTCCTACGAGCAAGAGTTGTTTTCTGGTAAGAAGAGTCACTATTGCGCTCCCATTCCCATACACAGTGCAAATAGCACTCGCGTCTGTTCCCAGCAAGTACAGTGTATTGGAATAAAAAGGTTCCTCTGTTCTTGTCAGTTTCTTAAGCAGAGTTGAACTAGATATGGCCCAGGTGTGTGTGAAGCACAGTTCTTTGGTTCTGAGCAAGCTCACTGTTCGGACCCCATGGGAAACACAATAGAGTAGAAGAGTGCTCTTTTTTCAAAAGCAGAGTGTGTTTCTTGTAAGGCTAGCTAGTGCTTGTTTCCCCGTCAGAAACGGAGTTGAATCCCATGCAGTTTCTGGTCCTACAACCAAGAGTTGTTTTCTGGTAAGAAGAGTCACTATTGAGCTCCCATTGCCATACACAGTGCAAATAGCACTCGCGTCTGCTCCCAGCATGTACATTGTATTGGACTGAAGAGGATCTACTCTTCTTGTCAGTTTCCTAAGCAGAGTTGAACTAGATATGGCCTGTGTGTGTAGGAAGCATAGTTCTTTTGTTCTGAGCAAGCTCACTGTTCAGACAACACAGGAAACACAGTAGAGTAGAAGAGTGCTCTTTTATCAAAAGCAGAGTGTGTTTCTTGTAAGGTGACCTAGCGTTTGTTTACCAGTCCTAAATGGAGTTGAATCACATGCAGTTTTTGGTCCTACTAGCAAGAGTTTTTTTCTGGTAAGGAAAGTCACTATTGTGCTCCCTTTGCCATACACAGTGCAAATAGCACTGTCATCTGTTCCCAGCAAGTACAGTGTATTGGACTGAAGAGGAGCTACTATTCTTGTCAGTTTCCTAAGCACAGTTGAAGTAGATATGGCCCCTGTGTGTAGGAAGCACAGTTCTTTTGTTCTGAGCAAGCTCTCTCTTCTGGCCCTATAGAAAACACAGTAGAGTAGAAGAGTGCTCTTTTATCAAAAGCAGAGTGTGTTTCTTGTAAGACGAGCTAGCGTTTGTTTCCCAGTCCTAAATGGAGTTGAATCACATGCAGTTTCTGGTCCTACGAGCAAGAGTTGTTTCCTGTAAGAAGAGTCACTATTGCGCTTCCATTGGCATACACAGTGCAAATAGCACTGGCGTCTGTTCCCAGCAAGTACAGTGTATTGGACAGAAGAGGAGGTACTGTTCTTGTCAGTTTCCTAAGCGGAGTTGAACTAGATATGGCCCGTGTGTGTAGGAAGCACAGTTCTTTTGTTCTGAGCAAGCTCACTGTTCGGACCCCATAGGAAACACAGTAGAGTAGAAGTGTGCTCTTTTCTCAAAAGAAGAGTGTGTTTCTTGTAAGGCGAGCTAACGTTTGTTTCCCAGTCCTAAATGGAGTTGAATCACATGCAGTTTTTGGTCCAATGAGTAAGAGTTCTTTTCTGGTAAGGAAAGTCACTATTGCGCTCCCATTTCCATACAAAGTGCAAATAGCACTCGCGTCTATTCCCAGCAAGTACAGTGTATTGGACTGAAGAGGAGCTACTGTTCTTGTCAGTTTCCTAAGCAGAATTGAACTAGATATGGCCCGTGTGTGAAGGAAGCACAGTTCTTTTGTTCTGAGCAAGCTCACTGTACTGGCCCTATAGGAAACACAGCAGAGTATAAAAGTGCTCTTTTCCCAAAAGCAGAATGTGTTTCTTATAAGGCGAGCTAGCGTTTGTTTCCCAGTCCTAAATGGAGTTGAATCACATGCAGTTTTTGGTCCTACGATCAAGAGTTGTTTTCTGGTAAGGAAAGTCACTATTGCGCTCCAATTTCCATACAAAGTGCAAATAGCACTCGCGTCTGTTCCCAGCAAGTACAGTGTATTGGACTGAAGGGGAGCTACTGTTCTCATCAGTTTCCTAAGCAGAGTTGAGCTAGATATGGCCCGAGTGTGTAGGAAGCACAGTTCTTTTGTTCTGAGCAAGCTTACTGTTCGACCCCATAGGAAACACAGTTGAGTAGAAGAGTGCTCTTTTCTCAAAATCAGAGTGTGTTTCTTGTTAGAAGAGCTAATGTTTGTTTCTCAGTCAGAAATTGAGTTGAATCCCATCCAGTTTCTGGTCCTACGAGCAAGAGTTGTTTTCTGGTAAGAAGAGTCACTATTGCGCTCCCATTGTCATACACAGTGCAAATAGCACTCGCGTCTGTTCTAAGCAAGTACAGTGTATTGGACTGAAGAGGAGCTACTGTTCTTGTCAGTTTCCTAAGCAGAGTTGAACTAGATATGGCCGTGTGTGTAGGAAGCACAGTACTTTTGTTCTGAGCAAGCTCACTGTTCGGATCCTATAGGAAACACAGTAGAGTAGAAGAGTGCCGTTTTCTCAAAAGCAGAGTGTGTTTCTTGTAAGGCGAGCTAGCATATGCTTCCCAGTCAGAAATGGAGTTGAATCACATGCAGTTTCTGGTCCTAAGAGCAAGAGTTGTTTTCTGGTAAGAAGAGTCACTATTGCGCTCCCATTGCCATACACAGTGCAAATAGCACTCGCGTCTGTTCCCAGCAGGTACAGTATACTGTACTAAAGAGGATCCTCTGTTCTTGTCAGTTTCCTAAGCAGAGTTGAACTAGATATGGCCCCGGTGTGTAAGAAGCACAGTTCTTTGTTCTGAGCAAGCTCACTGTTCGGACCCGATAGGAAACACAGTAGAGTAGAAGAGTGCCCTTTTCTCAAAAGCAGAGTGTGTTTCTTGTAAGGCGAGCTAGCATTTGTTTCCCAGTCCTAAATGGAGTTGAATCACATGCAGTTTTTGGTCTTACGAGCAAGAGTTGTTTTCTGGTAAGGAAAGTCACTATAGTGCTCCCATTGCCATACACAGTGCAAATAGCACTCGCGTTTCTTCCCACCAAGTACAGTGTATTGGACTGAAGAGGAGCTACTGTTCTTGTCAGTTTCCTAAGCATAGTTGAACTAGATATGGCCCCTGTGTGTAGGAAGCACAGTTCTTTTGTTCTGAGCAAGCTCACTGTTCGGAACCCATGGCAAAGACAGTAGAGTAGAGGAGTGCTCTTTTCTCAAAAGCAGAGTGTGTTTCTTGTAAGGCAAGCTGACGTTTGTTTCCCAGTCCTAAATAAAGTTGAGTCACTTGCAGTTTTTGGTACTACGAGCAAGAATTGTTTTACGGTAAGAATTGTCACTATTGCACTCCCATTGTCATACACAGGGCAAATAGCACTGGTGTCGGTTCCCAGCATGTACAGTGTATTGGGTGTATTGGACTGAAGAGTATCTACTGTTCTTGTCAGTTTCTTAAGCAGAATTGATCTAGATATGGCCGTGTGTGTAGGAAGCACAGTTCTTTTGTTCTGAGCAAGCTCACTGTTCAGACCACATAGGAAAAAAAGTAGAGTAGAAGAGTGCTCTTTTCTCAAAATCAGAGTGTGTTTCTTGTAAGGCGAGTTAGTGTTGTTTCCCAGTCGGAAATGGAGTTGAATCCCATGCAGTTTCTGGTCCTATGAACAAGATTTGTTTTCTGGTAAGGAGAGTCACTGTTGTGCTCCCATTGCCATACACAGTGCAAATAGCACACGCATCTGTTCTCAGCAAGTACAGTGTACTGGACTGAAGAGGAGCTACTGTTCTTGCCAGTTTCCTAAGTAAAATTGAACTAGATATGGCCGTGTGTGTAGGAAGCACAGGTTTATTGTTCTGAGCAAGCTCACTGTTCTGGCCATATAAGAAACACAGTAGAGTAGAAGAGTGCTCTTTTCTCAAAAGCAGAGTGTGTTTCTCGTAAGGCAAGCTACTGTTTATTTCCCAGTTCTAAATGGAGTTGAATCACGTGCAGTTTTCGGTCCTACGAGCAAGAGTTGTTTTCTGGTAAGGAAAGTCACTATTGAGCTCACATTGCGATACACAGTGCAAATAGCACTCGCATCTGTTCCCAGCAAGTACAGTGTATTGTGCTGAAGAGGAGCTACTTTTCTGGTAAGTTTTTTAAGCAGAGTTGAACTAGATATGGCCCGTGTGTGTAGGAAGCACAGTTCTTTTGTTCTGAACAAGCTCACTGTTCGGAACACTTAGGAAACACAGTAGAGTAGAAGAGTGCTCTTTTCTCAAAAGCAGATTGTGTTTCTTGTAAGGCGAGATAGCGTTTGTTTCCCAGTCCTAAATGGAGATGAAATCCCATGCAGTTTCTGGTCCTAGGAGCAAGAGTTGTTTTCTGGTAAGAAGAGTCACTGTTGCGGTCCCATTGTCATACACAGTGCAAATAGCACTGGCATCTGTTCCCAGCATGTACAGTGTATTGGACTGAAGAGGATCTACTGTTCTTGTCAGTTTCCTAAGCAGAGTTGAACAAGATATGGCCCGGGTGTGTAAGAAGCACAGTTCTTTTGTTCTGAGCAAGCTTACTGTTCGACCCCATAGGAAACACAGTTGAGTAGAAGAGTGCTCTTTTCTCAAAAGCAGAGTGTGTTTCTTGTTAGGCGAGCTAATGTTTGTTTCTCAGTCAGAAATTGAGTTGAATCCCATGCAGTTTCTGGTCCTACGAGCAAGAGTTGTTTTCTGGTAAGAAGAGTCACTATTGCGCTCCCATTGTCATACACAGTGCAAATAGCACTCGCGTCTGTTCTAATCAAGTACAGTGTATTGGACTGAAGAGGAGCTACTGTTCTTGTCAGTTTCCTAAGCAGAGTTGAACTAGATATGGCCGTGTGTGTAGGAAGCACAGTACTTTTGTTCTGAGCAAGCTCACTGTTCGGATCCCATAGGAAACACAGTAGAGTAGAAGAGTGCCGTTTTCTCAAAAGCAGAGTGTGTTTCTTGTAAGGCGAGCTAGCATTTGCTTCCCAGTCAGAAATGGAGTTGAATCACATGCAGTTTCTGGTCCTAAGAGCAAGAGTTGTTTTCTGGTAAGAAGAGTCACTATTGCGCTCCCATTGCCATACACAGTGCAAATAGCACTCGCGTCTGTTCCCAGCAGGTACAGTATACTGTACTAAAGAGGATCCTCTGTTCTTGTCAGTTTCCTAAGCAGAGTTGAACTAGATATGGCCCCGGTGTGTAGGAAGCACAGTTCTTTTGTTCTGAGCAAGCTCACTGTTCAGGCCCCATAGGAAACACAGTAGAGTAGAAGAGTGCCCTTTTCTCAAAAGCAGAGTGTGTTTCTTGTAAGGCGAGCTAGCATTTGTTTCCCAGTCCTAAATGGAGTTGAATCACATGCAGTTTTTGGTCTTACGAGCAAGAGTTGTTTTCTGGTAAGGAAAGTCACTATAGCGCTCCCATTGCCATACACAGTGCAAATAGCGCTCACGTCTCTTCCCAGCAAGTACAGTGTATTGGACTGAAGAGGAGCTACTGTTCTTTTCAGTTTCCTAAGCCTAGTTGAACTAGATATGGCCCCTGTGTGTAGGAAGCACAGTTCTTTTGTTCTGAGCAAGCTCACTGTTCGGAACCCATGGCAAAGACAGTAGAGTAGAGGAGTGCTCTTTTCTCAAAAGCAGAGTGTGTTTCTTGTAAGGCAAGCTAACGTTTGTTTCCCAGTCCTAAATAAAGTTGAGTCACTTGCAGTTTTGGGTCCTACGAGCAAGAATTGTTTTACGGTAAGAATTGTCACTATTGCACTCCCATTGTCATACACAGGGCAAATAGCACTGGTGTCGGTTCCCAGCATGTACAGTGTATTGGGTGTATTGGACTGAAGAGTATCTACTGTTCTTGTCAGTTTCTTAAGCAAAATTGATCTAGATATGGCCGTGTGTGTAGAAAGCACAGTTCTTTTGTTCTGAGCAAGCTCACTGTTCTGGCCACATAGGAAACACAGTAGATTAGAAGAGTGCTCTTTTCTCAAAAGCAGAGTGTGTTTCTTGTAAGGCGAGGTAGCGTTTGTTTCCCAGTCCTAAATGGAGTTGAATCCCATGCAGTTTCTGGTCCTACGAGCAAGAGTTTTTTTCTGGTAAGAAGAGACACTATTGTGCTCCCATTGTCATACACAGGGCAAATAGCACTGGCGTCTGTTCCCAGCATGTAGAGTGTATTGGACTGAAGAGGAGCTACTGTTCTTGTCAGTTTCCTGAGCAGAATTGAACTGGATATGGCCATGTGTGTAGGAAGCACAGTTCTTTTGATCTGAGCAAGCTTGCTGTGCTGACCATATAGGAAACACAGGAGAATAGAAGAGTGCTCTTTTCTCAAAAGCAGAGTGTGTTTCTTGTAAGGCGAGCTAACGTTTGTTTCCCAGTCCTAAATGGAGTTGAATCACATGCAGTTTCTGGTCCTACGAGCAAGAGTTGTTTTCTGGTAAGAAGAGTCACTATTACTCTCCCATTGTCATACACAGTGCAAAGAGCACTGGCGTCTGTTCCCAGCAAGTACAGTGTATTGGATTGAAGAGGATCTACTGTTCTTTTCAGTTTCCTAAGCAGAATTGAACTAGATATGGCCCGTGTGTGAAGAAGCACAGTTCTTTTGTTCTGAGCAAGGTCACTGTACTGGCACTATAGGAAACACAGCAGAGTAGAAGAGTGCTCTTTTCGCAAAAGCAGAGTGTGTTTCTTTTAAGGCGAGCTAGCGTTTGTTTCCCAGTCCTAAATGGAGTTGAATCGCATGCAGTTTTTGGTCCAATGAGCAAGAGTTGTTTTCTGGTAAGGAAAGTCACTATTGTGCTCCCATTTCCATACAAAGTGCAAATAGCACTCGCGTCTATTGCCAGCAAGTACAGTGTATTGGACTGAAGAGGAGCTACTGTTCTCGTCAGATCCTAAGCAGAGTTGAACTAGATATGGCCCGTGTGTGTAGGAAGCACAGTTCTTTTGTTCTGAGCAAGCTCACTGTTCTGGCCCTATGGGAAACACAGTAGAGTAGAAGAGTGCTCTTTTCTCAAAAGCAGAGTGTGTTTCTTGTAAGGCGAGGTAGCGTTTGTTTCCCAGTCCTAAATGGAGTTGAATCCCATGCAGTTTCTGGTCCTACTAGCAAGAATAGTTTTCTGGTAAGAAGAGACACTATTGTGCTCCCATTGTCATACACAGGGCAAATAGCACTGGCGTCTGTTCCCAGCATGTAGAGTGTATTGGACTGAAGAGGAGCTACTGTTCTTTTCAGTTTCCTAAGCAGAATTGAACTGGATATGGCCATGTGTGTAGGAAGCACACTTTTTTGTTCTGAGCAAGCTCGCTGTACTGGCCCTATAGGAAACACAGTAGAGTAGAAGAGTGCTCTTTTCTCAAAAGGAGAGTGTGTTTCTTGTAAGGTGTGCTAGCATTTGTTTCCCAGTCCTAAATGGAGTTGAATCACATGCAGTTTTTGGTCCTACGAGCAAGAGTTGTTTTCTGGTGAGGAAAATCACTATTGTGCTCCCATTGCCATACACAGTACAAATAGCACTCGCGTCTGTTCCCAGCAAGTACAGTGTATTGGACTGAAGAGGAGCTTCTGTTCTGGTCAGTTTCCTATGCAGAGTTGAACTATATATGGCCCGTGTGTGTAGAAAGCACAGTTCTTTTGTACTGAGCAAGCTCACTGTTCGGACACCATAGGAAACACAGTAGAGTAGAAGTGTGCCCTTTTCTCAAAAGCAGAGCGTGTTTCTTGTAAGGCGAGCTAGCGTTTGTTTCCCAGTCCTAAGTGGAGTTGAATCACATGCAGTTTCTGGTCCTACGAGCAAGAGTTGTTTTCTCGTAAGGAGAGACACTATTGTGCTCCCATTGCTGTACACAGTGCAAATAGCACTGGCGTCTGTTCCCAGCAAGTACAGTATATTGGACTGAAGATGATCTACTGTACTTGTCAGTTTCCTAAGCAGAATTGAACTAGATATGGCCCTTGTGTGAAGGAAGCACAGTTCTATTGTTCTGAGCAAGCTCACTGTACTGGCCCTATAGGAAACACAGGAGAATAGAAGAGTGCTCTTTCTCAAAAGCAGAGTGTGTTTCTTGTAAGGCGAGGTAGTGTTTGTTTCCCAGTCCTAAATGGAGTTGAATCCTATGCAGTTTCTGGTCCTATGAGCAAGAGTTGTTTTCTGGTAAGAAGAGACACTATTGTGCTCCCATTGTCATACACAGGGCAAATAGCACTGCCGTCTGTTCCCAGCATGTAGAGTGTATTGGACTGAAGAGGAGCTACTGTTCTTGTCAGTTTCCTAAGCAGAATTGAACTAGATATGGCCCGTGTGTGAAGGAAGCACAGTTCTTTTGTTCTGAGCAAGCTCACTGTACTGGCCCTATAGGAAACACAGCAGAGTAGAAGAGTGCTCTTTTCTCAAAAGCAGAGTGTGTTTCTTGTAAGGCGAGCTAGCGTTTGTTTCCCAGTCTTAAATGGAGCTGAATCACATGCAGTTTTTGGTCCTATGAGCAAGAGTTGTTTTCTGGTAAGGAAAGTCACTGTTGCGCTCCCATTTCCATACAAAGTGCAAATAGCACTCGCGTCTGTTCCCAGCATGTACAGTGTATTGGACTGAAGGGGAGCTACTGTTCTCGTCAGTTTCCTAATTAGAGTTGAACTAGATATGGCTCGTGTGTGTAGGAAGCACAGTTCTTTTGTTCTGAGCAAGCTCACTGTTCTGGCCCTATGGGAAACACAGTAGAGTAGAAGAGTGCTCTTTTCTCAAAAGCAGAGTGTGTTTTTTGGAAGGCGAGCTAGCGTTTTTTTCCCAGTCCTAAATCGAGTTGAATCCCATGCAGTTTCTGGTCCTACGAGCAAGAGTTGTTTTCTGGTAAGAAGAGTCACTATTGTGCTTCCATTGCCATACACAGTGCAAATAGCAGTCGCTTCTCTTCCCAGCAAGTACAGTGTATTGGACAGAATAGGAGATACTGTTCTTGTCAGTTTCCTAAGCAGAGTTGAACTAGATAAGGCCCGTGTGTGTAGGAAGCACAGTTCTTTTTTCTGAGCAAGCTCGCTGTACTGGCCCTATAGGAAACACAGTAGTGTAGAAGAGTGCTCTTTTCTCAAAAGGAGAGTGTGTTTCTTGTAAGTCGAGCTAGCGTTTGTTTCGCAGTCCTAAATGGAGTTAAATCCCATGCAGGTTTAGGTCCTATGAGCAAGAGTTGTTTTCTGGTGAGGAAAGTCACTATTGCGCTCACATTGCCATACACAGTGCAAATAGCACTCGCGTCTGTTCCCAGCAAGTACAGTGTATTGGACTTTAGAGGAGCTACTGTTCTTGTCAGTTTTTTAAGCAGAATTGAACTAGATATGTCCGTTTGTGTAGGAAGCACAGTTTTTTTTGTTCTGAGCAAGCTCAGTGTTCTGGCCATATAGAAAACACAGTAGAGTAGAAGAGTGCTTTTTTCTCAAAAGCAGAGTGTGTTTTTTGTAAGGCGAGCTAGCATTTTTTTCCTAGTCCTAAATGGAGTTGAATCCCATGCAGTTTCTGGTCGTATGAGCAAGAGTTGTTTTCTGGTAAGAAGAGTCACTATTGCGCTTCCATTGCCATAAACAGTGCAAATAGCACTCGCGTCTATTCCCAGGAAGTACAGTGTATTTGACCGAAGAGGAGCTACTGTTCTTGTTAGTTTCCTAAGCAGAGTTGAATTAGATATGGCCCGTGTGTGTAGGAAGCACAGTTCATTTGTTCTGAGCAAGCTAACTGTTCTGGCCCTATAGGAAACACAGTAGAGTAGAAGAGTGCTCTTTTCTCAAAAGCAGAGTGTGTTTCTTGTAAGGAAAGCTAGTGTTTGTTTGCCAGTAAGAAATGGATTGAATCACATGCAGTTTCTTGACCTACGAGCAAGAGTTGTTTTCTGGTAAGAAGAGTCATTATTGCACTCCCATTGTCATACACAGGGCAAATAGCACTGGCGTCTGTTCCCAGCATGTACAGTGTATTGGACTGAAGAGGATCTACTGTTCTTGTCAATTTCCTAAACAGAAATGAACTAGATATGGCCATGGGTATAGGAAGCACAGTTCTTTTGTTCTGAGCAAGCTCTCTGTTCTGGCACTATAGGAAACACAGTAGAGTAGAAGAGTGCTCTTTTCTCAAAAGCAGAGTGTGTTTTTTGTAAGGTGAGCTAGCGTTTATTTCCCCATTCTAAATGGAGTTGAATCACATGCAGTTTCTGGTCCTATGAGCAAGAGTTGTTTTCTGGTAAGGAAAGTCACTATTGAGCTCCATTGCCATACACAGTGCAAATAGCTCTCGCGTCTCTTCCCAGCAAGTACAGTGTATTGGACTGAAGAGGAGCTACTGTTCTTGTCAGTTTCCTAAGCATAGTTGAACTAGATATGGCCCCTGTGTGTAGGAAGCACAGTTCTTTTGTTCTGAGCAAGCTCACTGTTCGGAACCCATGGGAAACACAGTAGAGTAGAGGAGTGCTCTTTTCTCAAAAGCAGAGTGTGTTTCTTGTAAGGCAAGCTAACGTTTGTTTCCCAGTCCTAAATAAAGTTGAGTCACTTGCAGTTTTTGGTCCTACGAGCAAGAGTTTTTTTTATGGTAAGAATTGTCACTATTGCATTCCCATTGTCATACACAGGGCAAATAGCACTGGTGTCGGTTCCCAGCATGTACAGTGTATTGGACTGAAGAGTATCTACTGTTCTTGTCAGTTTCTTAAGCAGAATTGATCTAGATATGGCCCATGTGTGTAGGAAGCACAGTTCTTTGTTCTGAGCAAGCTCACTGTTCTGGCCACATAGGAAAACAGTAGAGTAGAAGAGTGCTCTTTTCTCAAAAGCAGAGTGTGTTTCATGTAAGTCAAGCTAGCGTTTGTTTCCCAGTCCTAAATGGAGTTGAATCACATGCAGTTTTTGATCCTACGAGCAAGAGTTGTTTTCTGGTAAGGAAAGTGACTATTGAGCTCCCATTGCCATACACAGTGCAAATAGCACTCGTGTCTCTTCCCAGCAAGTACAGTGTATTGGACTGAAGAGGAGCTACTGTTCTTGTCAGTTTCCTAAGCATAGTTGAACTAGATATGGCCCCTGTGTGTAGGAAGCACAGTTCTTTTGTTCTGAGCAAGCTCACTGTTCGGAACCATGGGAAACACAGTAGAGTAGAGGAGTGCTCTTTTCTCAAAAGCAGAGTGTGTTTCTTGTAAGGCAAGCTAACGTTTGTTTTCCAGTCCTAAATTAAGTTGAGTCACTTGCAGTTTTTGGTCCTACAAGCAAGAGTTGTTTTATGGTAAGAATTGTTACTATTGCACTCCCATTGTCATACACAGGGCAAATAGCACTGGTGTCGGTTCCCAGCATGTACAGTGTATTGGACTGAAGAGTATCTACTGTTCTTGTCAGTTTCTTAAGCAGAATTGATCTAGATATGGCCGTGTGTGTAGGAAGCACAGTTCTTTTGTTCTGAGCAAGCTCACTGTTTTGACCCATAGGAAACACAATAGAGAAGAAGAGTGCTCTTTTCTCAAAAGCAGAGTGTGTTTATTGTAAGGCGAGCTAGCATTTGCTTTCCAGTCAGAAATGGAGTTGAATCACATGCAGTTTTTGGTCTTACGAGCAAGAGTTGTTTTCTGGTAAGGGAAAGTCACTATAGCGCTCCCATTGCCATACACAGTGCAAATAGCACTCGCGTCTCTTCCCAGCAAGTACAGTGTATTGGACTGAAGAGGAGCTACTGGTCTTGTCAGTTTCCTAAGCATAGTTGAACTTGATATGGCCCCTGTGTGTAGAAAGCACAGTTCTTTTGTTCTGAGCAAGCTCACTGTTCGGAACCCATGGGAAACACAGTAGAGTAGAGGAGTGCTCTTTTCTCAAAAGCAGAGTGTGTTTCTTGTAAGGCAAGCTAACGTTTGTTTCCCAGCCCTAAATAAAGTTGAGTCACTTGCAGTTTTTGGTCCACGAGCAAGAATTGTTTTATGGTAAGAATTGTCACTATTGCACTCCATTGTCATACACAGGGCAAATAGCACTGGTGTCGGTTCCCAGCATGTACAGTGTATTGGGTGTATTGGACTGAAGAGTATCTACTGTTCTCGTCAGTTTCTTAAGCAGAATTGATCTAGATATGGCCGTGTGTGTAGGAAGCACAGTTCTTTTGTTCTGAGCAAGCTCACTGTTTTGACCCCATAGGAAACACAATAGAGAAGAAGAGTGCTCTTTTCTCAAAAGCAGAGTGTGTTTATTGTAAGGCGAGCTAGCATTTGCTTTCCAGTCAGAAATGGAGTTGAATTCCATGCAGTTTCTGGTCCTACGAGCAAGAGTTGTTTTCTGGTAAGAAGAGACACTATTGTGCTCCCGTTGCTGTACACAGTGCAAATAGCACTGCGTCTGTTCTTAGCAAGTACAGTGTATTGGACTGAAGATGATCTACTGTTCTTGTCAGTTTCCTAAGCAGAATTGAACTAGATATGCCCGTGTGTGAAGGAAGCACAGTTCTTTTGTTCTGAGCAAGCTCACTGTACTGGCCCTATGGGAAACACAGGAGAATAGAAGAGTGCTCTTTTCTCAAAAGCAGAGTGTGTTTCTTGTAAGGAGAGCTAACGTTTGTTTCCCAGTCCTAAATGGAGTTGAATCAAATGCAGTTTTTGGTCCTACGAGCAAGAGTTTTTTTCTGGTAAGGAAAGTCACTATTGCGCTCCCATTTCCATACAAAGTGCAAATAGCACTCGCGTCTATTCAAAGCAAGTACAGTGTATTGGACTGAAGAGGAGCTACTGTTCTCGTCAGTTCCTAAGCAGAGTTGAACTAGATTTGGCCTGTGTTTTTAGGAAGCACAGTTCTTTTGTTCTGAGCAAGCTCACTGTTCTGGCCCTATGGGAAACACAGTAGGGTGGAAGAGTGCTCTTTTCTCAAAAGCAGAGTGTGTTTCTTGTAAGGCGAGCTAGTGTTTGGTTCCCAGTCCTAAATGTAGTTGAATCCCATGCAGTTTCTGGTCCTACGAGCAAGAGTTGTTTTCTGGTAAGAAGAGACACTATTGTGCTCCCATTGTCATACACAGGGCAAATAGCACTGGCGTCGGTTCCCAGCATGTAGAGTGTATTGGACTGAAGAGGAGCTACTGTTCTTGTCAGTTTCCTAAGCAGAATTGAACTAGATATGGCCCGTGTGTGAAGGAAGCACAGTTCTTTTTTTCTGAGCAAGCTCACTGTACTGGCCCTATAGGAAACACAGCAGAGTAAAAGAGTGCTCTTTTCTCAAAAGCAGAGTGTGTTTCTTGTAAGGCGAGCTAGCGTTTGTTTCCCAGTCCTAAATGGAGTTGAATCACATGCAGTTTTTGGTCCTATGAGCAACAGTTGTTTTCTGGTAAGGAAAGTCACTATTGCGCTCCCATTTCCATACAAAGTGCAAATAGCACTCGCATCTGTTCCCAGCAAGTACAGTGTATTGGACTGAAGGGGAGCTACTGTTCTCGTCAGTTGCATAAGCAGAGTTGAACTAGATATGGCTCGTGTATGTAGGAAGCACAGTTCTTTTGTTCTGAGCAATCTCACTGTTCTGGCCCTATGGGAAACACAGTAGAGTAGAAGAGTGCTCATTTCTCAAAAGCAGAGTGTGTTTTTTGTAAGGCGAGCTAGCGTTTTTTTTTTTCCCAGTCCTAAATGGTGTTGAATCCCATGCAGTTTCTGGTCCTACGAGCAAGAGTTGTTTTCTGGTAAGAAGAGTCACTATTGCGCTTCCATTGCCATACACAGCGCAAATAGCACTCGCTTCTCTTCCCAGCAAGTACAGTGTATTGGACAGAATAGGAGATACTGTTCTTGTCAGTTTCCTAAGCAGAGTTGAACTAGATAAGGCCCGTGTGTGTAGGAAGCACAATTCTTTTGTTCTGAGCAAGCTCGCTGTACTGGCCCTATAGGAAACACAGTAGAGTAGAAGAGTGCTCTTTTCTCAAAAGGAGAGTGTGTTTCTTGTAAGGCGAGCTAGCGTTTGTTTCCCAGTCCTAAATGGAGTTAAATCCCATGCAGGTTTAGGTCCTATGAGCAAGAGTTGTTTTCTGGTGAGGAAAGTCACTATTGCGCTCACATTGCCATACACAGTGCAAATAGCACTCGCGTCTGTTCCCAGCAAGTACAGTGTATTGGACTGAAGAGGAGCTACTGTTCTTGTCAGTTTTTTAAGCAGAATTGAACTAGATATTTCCGTTTGTGTAGGAAGCACAGTTTTTTTGTTCTGAGCAAGCTCACTGTTCTGGCCATATAGGAAACACAGTAGAGTAGAAGAGTGCTCTTTTCTCAAAAGCAGAGTGTGTTTCTTGTAAGGCGAGCTAGCGTTTTTTTCCCAGTCCTAAATGGAGTTGAATCCCATGCAGTTTCTGGTCGTATGAGCAAGAGTTTTTTTCTGGTAAGAAGAGTCACTATTGCGCTTCCATTGCCATACACAGTGCAAATCGCACTCGCTTATCTTCCCAACAAGTACAGTGTATTGGACAGAATAGGAGATACTGTTCCTGTCAGTTTCCTAAGCAGAGTTGAACTAGATATGGCCCGTGTGTGTAGGAAGCACAGTTCTTTTGTTCTGGGGAAGATCACTGTTCTGGCATTATAGGAAACACCGTAGAGTAGAAGAGTGCTCTTTTCTCAAAAGCAGAGTGTTTTTCTTGTAATGTGAGCTAGTGTTTGTTTCCCAGTCCTAAATGGAGTTGAATCACATGCAGTTTCTTGTTCTACGAGCAAGAGTTGTTTTCTGGTAAGAAGAGTCACTATTGCGCTCCCATTGCCATATACAGTGCAAATAGCACTGGCGTTTGTTCCCAGCAAGTTCAGTGTATTGGACTGAAGAGGAGATACTGTTCTTGTCAGTTTCCTAAGCAGAGTTGAACTAGATATGGCCCATGTGTGTAGGAAGTACAGTTCGTTTGTTCTGAGCAAGCTCACTGTTCGGACCCCATAGGATACACAGTAGAGTAGAAGAGTGCTCTTTTCTCAAAAGCAGAGTGTGTTTCTTGTAAGGCGAGCTAGTGTTTGTTTCCCAGTCCTAAATGGAGTTGAATTCCATGCAGTTTCTGGTCCTACGAGCAAGAGTTGTTTTCTGGTAAGAAGAGACACTATTGTGCTCCCGTTGCTGTACACAGTGCAAATAGCACTGGCGTCTGTTCCCAGCAAGTACAGTGTATTGGACTGAAGATGATCTACTGTTCTTGTCAGTTTCCTAAGCAGAATTGAACTAGATATGGCCCGTGTGTGAAGGAAGCACAGTTCTTTTGTTCTGAGCAAGCTCACTGTACTGGCCCTATAGGAAACACAGGAGAATAGAAGAGTGCTCTTTTCTCAAAAGCAGAGTGTGTTTCTTGTAAGGAGAGCTAACGTTTGTTTCCCAGTCCTAAATGGAGTTGAATCAAATGCAGTTTTTGGTCCTACGAGCAAGAGTTTTTTTCTGGTAAGGAAAGTCACTATTGCGCTCCCATTTCCATACAAAGTGCAAATAGCACTCGCGTCTATTCAAAGCAAGTACAGTGTATTGGACTGAAGAGGAGCTACTGTTCTCGTCAGTTCCTAAGCAGAGTTGAACTAGATTTGGCCCATGTTTTTAGGAAGCACAGTTCTTTTGTTCTGAGCAAGCTCACTGTTCTGGCCCTATGGGAAACACAGTAGAGTAGAAGAGTGCTCTTTTCTCAAAAGCAGAGTGTGTTTCTTGTAAGGCCAGCTAGCGTTTGGTTCCCAGTCCTAAATGTAGTTGAATCCCATGCAGTTTCTGGTCCTACGAGCAAGAGTTGTTTTCTGGTAAGAAGAGACACTATTGTGCTCCCATTGTCATACACAGGGCAAATAGCACTGGCGTCGGTTCCCAGCATGTAGAGTGTATTGGACTGAAGAGGAGCTACTGTTCTTGTCAGTTTCCTAAGCAGAATTGAACTAGATATGGCCCGTGTGTGAAGGAAGCACAGTTCTTTTTTTCTGAGCAAGCTCACTGTACTGGCCCTATAGGAAACACAGCAGAGTAAAAGAGTGCTCTTTTCTCAAAAGCAGAGTGTGTTTCTTGTAAGGTGAGCTAGCATTTGTTTCCCAGTCCTAAATGGAGTTGAATCGCATGCAGTTTTTGGTCCAATGAGCAAGAGTTGTTTTCTGGTAAGGAAAGTCACTATTGTGCTCCCATTTCCATACAAAGTGCAAATAGCACTCGCGTCTATTGCCAGCAAGTACAGTGTATTGGACTGAAGAGGAGCTACTGTTCTCGTCAGTTCCTAAGCAGAGTTGAACTAGATATGGCCCGTGTGTGTAGGAAGCACAGTTCTTTTGTTCTGAGCAAGCTCACTGTTCTGGCCCTATGGGAAACACAGTAGAGTAGAAGAGTGCTCTTTTCTCAAAAGCAGAGTGTGTTTCTTGTAAGGCGAGGTAGCGTTTGTTTCCCAGTCCTAAATGGAGTTGAATCCCATGCAGTTTCTGGTCCTACTAGCAAGAGTTGTTTTCTGGTAAGAAGAGACACTATTGTGCTCCCATTGTCATACACAGGGCAAATAGCACTGGCGTCTGTTCCCAGCATGTAGAGTGTATTGGACTGAAGAGGAGCTACTGTTCTTTTCAGTTTCCTAAGCAGAATTGAACTGGATATGGCCATGTGTGTAGGAAGCACCCTTTTTTGTTCTGAGCAAGCTCGCTGTACTGGCCCTATAGGAAACACAGTAGAGTAGAAGAGTGCTCTTTTCTCAAAAGGAGAGTGTGTTTCTTGTAAGGTGTGCTAGCATTTGTTTCCCAGTCCTAAATGGAGTTGAATCACATGCAGTTTTTGGTCCTACGAGCAAGAGTTGTTTTCTGGTGAGGAAAATCACTATTGTGCTCCCATTGCCATACACAGTACAAATAGCACTCGCGTCTGTTCCCAGCAAGGACAGTGTATTGGACTGAAGAGGAGCTTCTGTTCTGGTCAGTTTCCTATGCAGAGTTGAACTATATATGGCCCGTGTGTGTAGAAAGCACAGTTCTTTTGTACTGAGCAAGCTCACTGTTCGGACACCATAGGAAACACAGTAGAGTAGAAGTGTGCCCTTTTCTCAAAAGCAGAGCGTGTTTCTTGTAAGGCGAGCTAGCGTTTGTTTCCCAGTCCTAAGTGGAGTTGAATCACATGCAGTTTCTGGTCCTACGAGCAAGAGTTGTTTTCTCGTAAGGAGAGACACTATTGTGCTCCCATTGCTGTACACAGTGCAAATAGCACTGGCGTCTGTTCCCAGCAAGTACAGTATATTGGACTGAAGATGATCTACTGTACTTGTCAGTTTCCTAAGCAGAATTGAACTAGATATGGCCCTTGTGTGAAGGAAGCACAGTTCTTTTGTTCTGAGCAAGCTCACTGTACTGGCCCTATAGGAAACACAGGAGAATAGAAGAGTGCTCTTTTCTCAAAAGCAGAGTGTGTTTCTTGTAAGGCGAGGTAGTGTTTGTTTCCCAGTCCTAAATGGAGTTGAATCCTATGCAGTTTCTGGTCCTATGAGCAAGAGTTGTTTTCTGGTAAGAAGAGACACTATTGTGCTCCCATTGTCATACACAGGGCAAATAGCACTGCCGTCTGTTCCCAGCATGTAGAGTGTATTGGACTGAAGAGGAGCTACTGTTCTTGTCAGTTTCCTAAGCAGAATTGAACTAGATATGGCCCGTGTGTGAAGGAAGCACAGTTCTTTTGTTCTGAGCAAGCTCACTGTACTGGCCCTATAGGAAACACAGCAGAGTAGAAGAGTGCTCTTTTCTCAAAAGCAGAGTGTGTTTCTTGTAAGGCGAGCTAGCGTTTGTTTCCCAGTCTTAAATGGAGCTGAATCACATGCAGTTTTTGGTCCTATGAGCAAGAGTTGTTTTCTGGTAAGGAAAGTCACTGTTGCGCTCCCATTTCCATACAAAGTGCAAATAGCACTCGCGTCTGTTCCCAGCATGTACAGTGTATTGGACTGAAGGGGAGCTACTGTTCTCGTCAGTTTCCTAATTAGAGTTGAACTAGATATGGCTCGTGTGTGTAGGAAGCACAGTTCTTTTGTTCTGAGCAAGCTCACTGTTCTGGCCCTATGGGAAACACAGTAGAGTAGAAGAGTGCTCTTTTCTCAAAAGCAGAGTGTGTTTTTTGGAAGGCGAGCTAGCGTTTTTTTCCCAGTCCTAAATCGAGTTGAATCCCATGCAGTTTCTGGTCCTACGAGCAAGAGTTGTTTTCTGGTAAGAAGAGTCACTATTGTGCTTCCATTGCCATACACAGTGCAAATAGCAGTCGCTTCTCTTCCCAGCAAGTACAGTGTATTGGACAGAATAGGAGATACTGTTCTTGTCAGTTTCCTAAGCAGAGTTGAACTAGATAAGGCCCGTGTGTGTAGGAAGCACAGTTCTTTTTTCTGAGCAAGCTCGCTGTACTGGCCCTATAGGAAACACAGTAGTGTAGAAGAGTGCTCTTTTCTCAAAAGGAGAGTGTGTTTCTTGTAAGTCGAGCTAGCGTTTGTTTCGCAGTCCTAAATGGAGTTAAATCCCATGCAGGTTTAGGTCCTATGAGCAAGAGTTGTTTTCTGGTGAGGAAAGTCACTATTGCGCTCACATTGCCATACACAGTGCAAATAGCACTCGCGTCTGTTCCCAGCAAGTACAGTGTATTGGACTGAAGAGGAGCTACTGTTCTTGTCAGTTTTTTAAGCAGAATTGAACTAGATATGTCCGTTTGTGTAGGAAGCACAGTTTTTTTTGTTCTGAGCAAGCTCAGTGTTCTGGCCATATAGAAAACACAGTAGAGTAGAAGAGTGCTTTTTTCTCAAAAGCAGAGTGTGTTTTTTGTAAGGCGAGCTAGCATTTTTTTCCTAGTCCTAAATGGAGTTGAATCCCATGCAGTTTCTGGTCGTATGAGCAAGAGTTGTTTTCTGGTAAGAAGAGTCACTATTGCGCTTCCATTGCCATAAACAGTGCAAATAGCACTCGCGTCTATTCCCAGGAAGTACAGTGTATTTGACTGAAGAGGAGCTACTGTTCTTGTTAGTTTCCTAAGCAGAGTTGAATTAGATATGGCCCGTGTGTGTAGGAAGCACAGTTCATTTGTTCTGAGCAAGCTAACTGTTCTGGCCCTATAGGAAACACAGTAGAGTAGAAGAGTGCTCTTTTCTCAAAAGCAGAGTGTGTTTCTTGTAAGGAAAGCTAGTGTTTGTTTGCCAGTAAGAAATGGATTGAATCACATGCAGTTTCTTGACCTACGAGCAAGAGTTGTTTTCTGGTAAGAAGAGTCATTATTGCACTCCCATTGTCATACACAAGGCAAATAGCACTGGCGTCTCTTCCCAGCATGTACAGTGTATTGGACTGAAGAGGATCTACTGTTCTTGTCAATTTCCTAAACAGAAATGAACTAGATATGGCCATGGGTATAGGAAGCACAGTTCTTTTGTTCTGAGCAAGCTTTCTATTCTGGCCCTATAGGAAACACAGTAGAGTAGAAGAGTGCTCTTTTCTCAAAAGCAGAGTGTGTTTTTGTAAGGTGAGCTAGCGTTTATTTCCCAGTTCTAAATGGAGTTGAATCACATGCAGTTTCTTGTCCTATGAGCAAGAGTTGTTTTCTGGTAAGGAAAGTCACTATTGAGCTCCCATTGCCATACACAGTGCAAATAGCTCTAGCATCTGTTTCCAGCAAGTAGAGTGTATTGGACTGAAGAGGAGCTACTGTTCTTGTCAGTTTCCTAAGCAGAGTTGAACTAGAAATGGCCCGTGTGTGTAGGAAGCACAGTTCTTTTGTTCTGAGCAAGCTCACTGTTCGGAACCCATGGGAAACTCAGTAGAGTAGAGGAGTGCTCTTTTCTCAAAAGCAGAGTGTGTTTCTTGTAAGGCAAGCTAACGTTTGTTTCCCAGTCCTAAATAAAGTTGAGTCACTTGCAGTTTTTGGTCCTACGAGCAAGAGTTGTTTTATGGTAAGAATTGTCACTATTGCACTCCCATTGTCATACACAGGGCAAGTAGCACTGGTGTCGGTTCCCAGCATGTACAGTGTATTGGACTGAAGAGTATCTATTGTTCTTGTCAGTTTCTTAAGCAGAATTGATCTAGATATGGCCGTGGGTGTAGGAAGCACAGTTCTTTTGTTCTGAGCAAGCTCACTGTTCTGGCCACATAGGAAACACAGTAGAGTAGAAGAGTGCTCTTTTCTCAAAAGCAGAGTGTGTTTCTTGTAAGGCAAGCCAGCGTTTGTTTCCCAGTCCTAAATGGAGTTGAATCACATGTAGTTTTTGATCCTACGAGCAACAGTTGTTTTCTGGTAAGAAAGTCACTATTGAGCTCCCATTGCCATACACAGTGCAAATAGCCCTCGCTTCTCTTCCCACCAAGTACAGTGTATTGGACTGAAGGGCAGCTACTGTTCTTCTCAGTTTCCTAAAAAGAGTTGAACTAGATATGCCCCGTGTGTAGGAAGCAGAGTTCTTTTGTTCTGAGCAAGCTCATTGTTCGGACCCCAAAGGAAACACGGTAGAGTAGAAGAGTGCCGTTGTCTCAAAATCAGAGTCTGTTTCTTGTAAGGCGAGCTAGCGTTTATTTCCCAGTTCTAAATGGAGTTGAATCACATGCAGTTTTTTGTCCTAGGAGCAAGATTTGTGTTCTGGTAAGACGAGTCACTATGTGCTCCAATTGCCATACACAGTGCAAATAGCACTCTCCTCTGTTCCCAGCAATTACAGTGTATTGGACTGAAAAGGAGCTACTGTTCTTGACAGTTTCCGAAGCAGAGATGAACTAGATATGGCCCGTGTGTTTAGGAAGCACAGTTCTTTTTTTCTGAGCAAGCTCACTGTTCAGATGCCATAGGAAACACAGTAGAGTAGAAGTGTGCTCTTTTCTCAAAAGCAGAGTGTGTTTCTTGTAAGGCGAGCTAGTCTTTGTTTCCCAGTTAGAAATGGAGTTGAATCCCATGCAGTTTCTGGTCCTATGAGCAAAAGTTGTTTTCTGGTAAAAAGAGTCACTATTGCGCTCCCATTGTCATACACAGAGCAAGTAGCACTCGCGTCTGTTCCCAGCAAGTACAGTGTATTGGACTGAATAGGAGCTACTGTTCTTGTCAGTTTCCTAAGCAAAATTGAACTAGATATGGCCGTGTGTGTAGGAAGCACACTTCTTTTGTTCTGAGCAAGCTCACTGTTCTGGCCATATAGGAAACACAGTAGAGTAGAAGAGTGCTCTTTTCTCAAGGCAGATTGTGTTTCTTGTAAGTCGAGATAGCGTTTGTTTCCCAGTCCTAAATGGAGTTGAATCCCATGCAGTTTCTGGTCTACGAGCAAGAGTTGTTTTTTGGTAAGAAGAGTCACTGTTGCAGTCCCAGTATCATACACAGTGCAAATAGCACTGGCATCTATTCCCAGCCTGTACAGTGTATTGGACTGAAGAGGATCTACTGTTCTTGTCAGTTTCCTAAGCAGAGTTGAACTAGATATGGCCCGTACATGTAGGAAGCACAGTTCTTTTTTTCTGAGCAAGCTCACTGTTCTGGCCATATAGGAAATACAGTAGAGTAGAAGAGTGCTCTTTTCTCAAAAGCAGAATGTGTTTCCTGTAAGGCAAGCTAGCGTTTATTTCCCAGTTCTAAATGGAGTTGAATCACATGCAGTTTTCGGTCCTACGAGCAAGAGTTGTTTTCTGGTAAGGAAGTCACTATTGAGCTCACATTGCCATACACAGTGCAAATAGCACTCGCGTCTGTTCCCAGCAAGTACAGTGTATTGGACTGAGGAGGAGCTACTGTTCTTGTCAGTTTCCTAAGCAGAGTTGAACTAGATATGACCTTGTGTATAGGAAGCACAGTACTTTTGTTCTGAGCAAGCTCACTGTTTGGACCCCATAGGAAACAGTAGAGTAGAAGAGTGCTCTTTTCTCAAAAGCAGAGTGTGTTTCTTGTAAGGCAAGCTAGCGTTTGTTTCCCAGTCCTAAATGGAGTTGAATCACATGCAGTTTCTGGTCCTAAGACCAATAGTTGTTTTCTGGTAAGAAGAGTCACTATTACTCTCCCATTGTCATACACAGTGCAAACAGCACTGGCGTCTGTTCCCAGCAAGTACAGTGTATTGGACTGAACAGGATCTACTTTTCTTGTCAGTTTCCTAAGCAGCATTGTACTAGATATGGCCCGTGTGTGAAGGAAGCACCCTTCTTTTGTTCTGAGCAAGCTCACTGTACTGGCACTATAGGAAACACAGCAGAGTAGAAGAGTGCTCTTTTCTCAAAAGCAGAGTGTGTTTCTTGTAAGGCGAGGTAGCGTTTGTTTCCCAGTCCTAAATGGAGTTGAATCCCATGCAGTTTCTGGACCTACGAGCAAGAGTTGTTTTCTGGTAAATAGAGACACTATTGTGCTCCCATTGTCATACACAGGGCAAATAGCACTCGCGTCTGTTCCCAGCATGTAGAGTATATTGGACTGAAGAGGAGCTACTGTTCTTGTCAGTTTCCTAAGCAGAATTTTACTGGATATGTCCATGTGTGTAGGAAGCACAGTTCTTTTGTTCTGAGCAAGCTCACTGTACTGGCCCTATAGGAAATACAGGAGAATTGAAGAGTGCTCTTTTCTCAAAAGCATAGTGTGTTTCTTGTAAGGCGAGCTAGCGTTTGTTTCCCAGTCCTAAACAGAGTTGAATCACATGCAGTTTTTGGTCCTACGAGCAAGAGTTTTTTCTGGTAAGGAAAGTCACTATTGCGCTCCCATTTCCATACAAAGTGCAAATAGCACTCGCATCTGTGCCCAGGAAGAACAGTGTATTGGACTGAAGAGGAGCTACTGTTCTCGTCAGTTTCCTAAGCAGAGTTGAACTAGATATGGCCCGTGTGTGTAGGAAGCACAGTTCTTTTGTTCTGAGCAAGCTCACTGTTTTGGCCCTATGGTAAACACAGTAGAAGAGTGCTCTTTTCTCAAAAGCAGAGTGTGTTTCTTGTAAGGCGAGGTAGCGTTTGTTTCCCAGTCCTAAATGGAGTTGCATCCCTTGCAGTTTCTGGTCCTACGAGCAAGAGTTTTTTTCCGGTAAGAAGAGACACTATTGTGCTCCCATTGTCATACACAGGGCAATAGCACTGGCGTCTTTTCCCAGCATGTAGAGTGTATTGGACTGAAGAGGAGCTACTGTTCTTGTCAGTTTCCTAAGCAGAATTGTACTGGATATGGCCATTCGTGTAGGAAGCACAGTTCTTTTGTTCTGAGCAAGCTCGCTGTACTGGCCATATAGGAAACTCAGTAGAGTAGAAGAGTGCTCTTTTCTCAAAAGCAGAGTGTGTTTCTCGTAAGGCGAGCTAGCGTTTGTTTCCCAGTCCTAAATGGAGTTGAATCACATGCAGTTTTTGGTCCTACGAGCAAGAGTTGTTTTCGTGTAAGGAAAGTCACTATTGCGCTCCCATTGCCATACACAGTGCAAATAGCACTCGCGTCTGTTCCCAGCAAGTACAGTGTATTGGACTGAAGAGGAGCTACTGTTCTTGTCAGTTTCCTAAGCAGCACTGAACTAGATATGGCCCCTGTGTGAAGGAAGCACAGTTCTTTTGTTCTGAGCAGGCTCACTGTACTGGCACTATAGGAAACACAGCAGAGTAGAAGAGTGCCCTTTTCTCAAAAGCAGAGTGTGTTTCTTGTAAGGCAAGCTAACGTTTGTTTCCCAGTCCTAAATAAAGTTGAGTCACTTGCAGTTTTTGGTCCTAAAACCAAGAGTTGTTTTATGGTAAGAATTGTCACTATTGCACTCCCATTGTCATACACAGAGCAAATAGCACTGGTTTCGGTTCCCAGCATGTACAGTGTATTGGACTGAAGAGTATCTACTGTTCTTGTCAGGTTCTTAAGCAGAATTGATCTAGATATGGTCGTGTGTGTAGGAAGCACAGTTCTTTTGTTCTGAGCAAGCTCACTGTTCTGCCCACATAGGAAACACAGTAGAGTAGAAGAGTGCTCTTTTCTCAAAAGCAGAGTGTGTTTCTTGTAAGGCAAGCTAGCGTTTGTTTCCCAGTCCTAAATGGAGTTGAATCACATGCAGTTTTTGGACCTAGGAGCAAGAGTTGTTTTCTGGTAAGGAAAGTCACTATTGTGCTCCAATTGCCATACACAGTGAAATAGCACTGGCGTCTGTTCCCAGCAAGTACAGTGTATTGGACTGAAGAGAAGCTACTGTTCTTGTCAGTTTCCTAAGCAGAGTTGAACTAGATATGGCCCGTGTGTGTAGGAAGCACAGTTCTTTTGTTCTGAGCAAGCTCACTGTTTTGGCCCTATATGAAAAACAGTAGAGTAGAAGAGTGCTATTTTCTCAAAAGCAGAGTGTGTTTATTGTAAGGCGAGCTAGTGTTAGTTTCCCAGTCCTAAATGGAGTTGAATCCCATGCAGTTTCTGGTCCTATGAGCAAGAGTTGTTTTCTGGTAAGGAAAGTCACTATTGCGTTCCCATTGCCATACACAGTGCAAATAGCACTCGCGTCTCTTCCAGCAAGCACAGTGTATCGGACAGAGGAGGAGCTACTGTTCTTGTCAGTTTCCTAAGCAGAGTTGAACGAGATATGGCCCGTGTGTCTAGGAAGCACAATTCTTATGTTCTGAG
>NW_026736053.1:0-86292 GCF_949786415.1 Peromyscus eremicus
AGAACATAATAACTGTGCTTCCTAGACACATGGGCCATATCTAGTTCAACTCTGCTTAGGAAACTGAGAACAGTAGCTCCTCTTCACTTCAATACACTGTACTTGCTGGGAACAGACGCGAGTGCTATTTGCACTGTGTATGGCAATGGGAGCACAATGTGACTTTCCTTACCAGAAAACAACTCTTGTTCATAGGACCAGAAACTGCATGTGATTCAACTCCATTTAGGACTGGGAAACAAACGCTAGCTCGCCTTACAAGAAACACACTCTGATTTTGAGAAAAGAGCACTCTTCTACTCTACTGTGTTTCCTATGGAGTCTGAACAGTGAGCTTGCTCAGAACAAAATAACTGTGCTTCCTACACACCCGGCCATATCTAGTTCAATTCTGCTTAGGAACCTGACAAGAACAGTAGATCCTATTCAGTCCAATACACTTTACTTGCTGGGAACAGACGCATGTGCTATTGGTCCTGTGTATGGCAATGGGAGCGCAATAGTGACTATTCTTACCATAAAACAACTCATGCTCGTAGGACCAGAAACTACATGTGATTCCACTCCATTTAGGACTGGGAAACAAACGCTAGCTTGCCTTACAAGAAACACACTCTGCTTTAGAGAAAAGAGCACTCTTCTACTCTACTGTGTTTCCTATGGGGTCCAAACAGTGAGCTTGCTCAGAACAAAAGAACTGTTCTTCCTACACACACGGACCATATCTAGTTCAACTCTGCTTAGGAAACTGACAAGAACAGTAGCTCCTCTTCAGTCCGATACACTGTAATTGCTGGGAACAGACGTGAGTGCTAATTCCACTGTGTATGGCAATGGGAGCGCTATAGTGACTTTCCTTACCAGAAAACAACTCTTGCTCGTAGGACCAGAAACTGCATGTGATTCAACTCCATTTAGGAATGGGAAACAAAGGGTAGCTTGCCTTACAAGAAACACACTCTGCTTTTGGGAAAAGAGCACTCTTCTTCTCTACTGTGTTTCCCATGGGGTCCGAAGAGTGAGCTTGCTCAGAACAAAAGAACTGTGCTTCCTACACACACGGCCATATCTACTTCAATTCTGCTTAGGAACCTGACAAGAACAGTAGATCCTATTCAGTCCAATACACTGTAATTGCTGGGAACAGACGCATGTGCTATTGGTCCTGTGTATGGCAATGGGAGCGCAATAGTGACTATTCTTACCATAAAACAACTCATGCTCGTAGGACCAGAAACTGCATGTGATTCTACTCCATTTAGGACTGGGATACAAACGCTAGCTCGCCTTACAAGAAACACACTCTGATTTAGAGGAAAGAGCACTCTTCTACTCTACTGTGTTTCCTATGGGGTCCAAACAGTGAGTTTGCTCAGAACATAATAACTGTGCTTCCTAGACACATGGGCCATATCTAGTTCAACTCTGCTTAGGAAACTGAGAAGAACAGTAGCTCCTCTTCACTTCAATACACTGTACATGCTGGGAACAGACGCGAGTGCTATTTGCACTGTGTATGGCAATGGGAGCACAATGTGACTTTCCTTACCAGAAAACAACTCTTGTTGGTAGGACCAGAAACTGCATGTAATTCAACTCCATTTAGGACTAGGAAACAAACGCTAGCTTGCATTACAAGAAACACACTCTGCTTTAGATAAAAGAGCACTCATCTACTCTACTGTGTTTCCTATAGGGCCAGAACAGTGAGCTTGCTCAGAACATAGGAACTGTGCTTCCTGCACACACGGGTCATATCTAGTTCAACTCTGCTTAGGAAACTGACAAGAACAGTAGCTCCTCTTCAGCCCGATACACTGTAATTCCTGGGAACAGACGCGAGTGCTATTTGTACTGTGTAAGGCAAAGGGAGCGCAATAGTGTCTTTCCTTACCAGAAAACAACTCTTGCTCGTAGGACCAGAAACTGCATGTGATTCAACTCCATTTAGGACTGGGAAACAAACGCTAGCTCGCCTTACAAGAAACACAATCTGCTTTTGAGAAAAGAGCACTCTTCTTCTCTACTGTGTTTCTTATGGGGTCCGAACAGTGAGCTTGCTCAGAACAAAAGAACTGTGCTTCCTACACACACGGCCATATCTAGTTCAACTCTGCTTAGGAACCTGACAAGAACAGTAGATCCTATTCAGTCCAAAACACTGTACTTGCTGGGAACAGACACCAGTGCTATTGGTCCTGTGTATGGCAATGGGAGCGCAATAGTGACTATTCTTACCATAAAACAACTCATGCTCCTAGGACCAGAAACTGCATGTGTTTCAACTCCATTTAGGACTGGGATACAAACGCTAGCTCGCCTTACAAGAAACACACTCTGCTTTAGAGGAAAGAGCACTCTTCTACTCTACTGTTTTTCCTATGGGGTCCAAACAGTGAGCTTGCTCAGAACAAAAGAACTGTACTTCCTACACACACGGAGCATATCTAGTTCAACTCTGCTTAGGAAACTAACAAGAACAGTAGATCCTCTTCAGTCCAATACACTGTACTTGCTGGGAACAGACGCGAGTGCTATTTGCACTGTGTATGGCATTTGGAGCGCAATAGTGACTCTTCTTACCAGAAAACAACTCTTGCTGGTAGTACCAAAAACTGCCTGTGACTCAACTCCATTTAGGACTGGGAAACAAACGCGAGCTCGCTTTACAAGAAACACACTCTGCTTTAGAGAAAAGAGCACTCCTCTACTCTACTGTGTTTCCTATAGGGCTAGAACATTGAGCTTGCTCAGAACATAATAACTGCGCTTCCTAGACACACGGGCCATATCTAGTTCAACTCTGCTTAGAAAACTGAGAAGAACATTAGCTCCTCTTCACTCCAATACACTGTACTTGCTGGGAACAGACGCGAGTGCTATTTGCACTGTGAATGGCAATGGGAGCACAATAGTGACTTTCCTTACCAGAAAACAACTCTTGCTCTTAGGACCCGAAACTGCATGGGATTCAACTCCATTTAGGACTGGGAAACAAAAGCTAGCTCGCCTTACAAGAAAAACACTCTGCTTTAGAGAAAAGAGCACTCTTCTACACTACTGTGTTTCTTATGGGGTCCAAACAGTGAGCTTGCTCAGAACAAAAGAACTGTGCTTCCTACACACACGGCCATATCTAGTTCAATTGTGCTTAGGAACCTGACAAGAACAGTAGATCCTATTCAGTCCAATACACTGTACTTGCTGGGAACAGACACATGAGCTATTGGTCCTGTGTGTGGCAATGGGAGCGCAATAGTGACTATTCTTACCATAAAACAACTCATGCTCGTAGGACCAGAAACTGCATGTGATTCAACTCCATTTAGGACTGGGATACAAACGCTAGCTCGCCTTACAAGAAACACACTCTGCTTTAGAGGAAAGAGCACTCTTCTACTCTACTGTGTTTCCTATGGGGTCCAAAAACTGTGAGCTTGCTCAGAACAAAAGAACTGTGCTTCCTACACACACGGAGCATATCTAGTTCATCTCTGCTTAGGAAACTGACAAGAAAAGTAGCTCCTCTTCAGTCCAATACACTGTACTTGCTGGGAACAGACGCGAGTGCTATTTGCACTGTGTATGGCATTTAGAGCTCAATAGTGACTCTTCTTAACAGAACACAAGTCTTGCTGGTAGTACCAAAAACTGCCTGTGACTCAACTCCATTTAGGACTGCGAAACAAACGCGAGCTCGCCTTACAAGAAACACACTCTGCTTTAGAGAAAAGAGCACTCTTCTACTCTACAGTGTTTCCTATAGGGCCAGAACATTGAGCTTGCTCAGGCCATAATAACTGTGCTTCCTAGACACACGGGCCTTATCTATTTCAACTTTGCTTAGGAAACTGAGAAGAACAGTAGCTCCTCTTCACTCCAATACACTGTACTTGCTGGGAACAGACGCGAGTGCTATTTGCACTGTGTATGGCAATGGGAGCACAATAGTGACTTTCCTTACCAGAAAACAACTCTTGCTCTTAGGTCCAGAAACTGCATGGGATTCAACTCCATTTATGACTGGGAAACAAAAGCTAGCTCGCCTTACAAGAAACACACTCTGCTTTAGAGAAAAGAGCACTCTTCTATGCTACTGTGTTTCCTATGGGGTCCAAACAGTGAGCTTGCTCAGAACAAAAGAACTGTGCTTATTACACACACGGCCATATCTAGTTCAATTCTGCTTAGGAACCTGACAAGAACAGTAGATCCTCTTCAGTCTAATACACTGTACTTGCTGCGATCAGACTCCAATGATATTTGCACTGTGTATGGCAATGAGAACGCAATAGTGACTTTCCTTACCAGAAAACAACTCTTGCTCATAGGAATAGAAACTGCATGTGATTCAATGCCATTTAGGACTGGGAAACAAACGCTAGCTCGCATTACAAGAAACACACTCTGCTCTAGAGAAAAGAGCACTCTTCTATTCTACTGTGTTTCCTATGGGGTGCAAACAGTGAGCTTGCTCAGAACAAAAGAACTGTGCTTCCTACACACACGGACCATATGTAGTTCAACTCTGCTTAGGAAACTGACAAGAACAGTAGCTCCTATTCAGTCCAATATACTGTACTTGCTGGGAAAAGACGCGAGTGCTATTCGCCCTGTGTATGGCAATGGGAGCGCAATAGTGACTTTCCTTACCAGAAAACTACTCTTGTTCGTAGGACTAGAAACTGCATGTGATTCAACTCCATTTAGGACTGGGAAACACAAGCTAGCTCGCCTTACAAGAAACACACTCTGCTTTTGAGAAAAGAGCACTCTTCTATTCTACTGTGTTTCCTATGGGGTCCGAACAGTGAGCTTGCTCAGAACAAAAGAACTGTGCTTCCTACACACACGGATAATATCTAGATCAACTCTGCTTAGGAAACTGACAAGAACAGTAGCTCCTCTTCAGTCCAATACACTGTACTTGCTGGGAACACACGCGAGTGCTATTTGCACTGTGTATGGCAATGGGAGCACAATGTGACTTTCCTTACCAGAAAACAACTCTTGTTCGTAGGACCAGAAACTGCATGTGATTCAACTCCATTTAGGACTGGAAAACAAACGCTACCTCGCCTTACAAGAAACACACTCTGCTTTAGAGAAAAGAGCACTCTTCTACTCTACAGTGTTTCCTATAGGGCCAGAAGAGTGAGCTTGCTCAGAACAAAAGATCTGTGCTTCCTACACATGGGCCATGTCTAGTTCAACTCTGCTTAGGAAACTGACAAGAACAGTAGCTCCTATTCAGTCCAATACACTGTACTTGCTGGGAACAGACGCGAGTGCTATTTGCACTGTGTATGGCATTTGGAGCGCAATAGTGACTCTTCTTACCAGAAAACAACTCTTGCTCGTACGACCAAAAACTGCCAGTGACTCAATTCTATTTAGGACTGGGAAACAAATGCGAGCTCGCCTTACAAGAAATACACTCTACTTTAGAGAAAAGAGCACTCTTCATCTCTACTGTGTTTCCTATAGGGCCAGAACAGTGAGCTTGCTCAGAATATAATAACTGGGCTTCCTACACACACAGGCCATATCTATTTCAACTCTGCTTAGGAACCTGACAAGAACAGTAGATCCTCTTCAGTCCAATACACTGTACTTGCTGGGAACAGACGCGAGAGCTATTTGCACTGTGTATGGCAATGAGAGCGCAATAGTGACTTTCCTTACCAGAAAACAACTCCTGCTCATAGGACTACAAACTGCATGTGATTCAACTCCATTTAGGACTGGGAAACAAATGCTAGCTCGCCTTACAAGAAACACACTCTGCTTTTGAGAAAAGAGCACTCTTCTACTCTACGGTGTTTCCTATGGGGTCCAAACAGTGAGCTTGCTCAGAACAAAAGAACTGTGCTTCCTACACACATGGACCATATCTAGTTCAACTCTGCTTAGGAATCTGACAAGAACAGTAGCTCCTGTTCAGTCATATACACTGTACTTGCTGGGCACAGACGCGAGTGCTATTTGCAATGTGTATGGCAATTGGAGCACAATAGTGACTCTTCTTACCAGAAAACAACTCTTGCTCGTAGGACCAAAAACTGCATGTGACTCAACTCCATTTAGGACTGGGAAACAAATGCGAGCTCGCCTTACAAGAAACACACTGTGCTTTAGAGAAAAGAGCACTCTTCTACTCTACTGTGTTTCCTATAGGACCAAGACAGTGAGCTTGCTCAGAACAAAAGAACTGTGCTTCCTACACACGGGCCATATCTAGTTCAACTCTGCTTAGGAAACTGACAAGAACAGTAGATCCTCTTCATTCCAATACACTGTACTTGCTGGGAACAGACGCGAGTGCTATTTGCACTGTGTATGGCATTTGGAGCGCAATAGTGACTCTTCTTACCAGAAAACAACTCTTGCTCGTAGGACCAAAAACTGCCTGTGACTCAACTCTATTTAGGACTGGGAAACAAATGCGAGCTTGCCTTACAAAATATACACTCTACTTTAGAGAAAAGAGCACTCTTCTACTCTACTGTTTTTCCTATAGGGCCAGAACAGTGAGCTTGCTTAGAACATAATAACTGTGCTTCCTACACACCGGCCATATCTAGTTCAACTCTGCTTAGGAACCTGACAAGAACAGTAGATCCTCTTCAGTCCAATACACTGTACTTGCTGGGAAGAGACAACAGTGCTATTTGTCCTGTGTATGGCAATGGCAGCGCAATAGTGGCTTTCCTTACCAGAAAACAACTCTTGCTCGTAGGACCAGAAACTGCATGTGATTCCACTCCATTTAGGACTGGGAAACAAACGCTTGCTCGCGTTATAAGAAACACACTCTGCTTTTGAGAAAAGAACACTCTTCTACTCTACTGTGTTTCCTATGGGGTCTGAAGAATGAGCTTTCTCAGAACAAAAGAACTGTGCTTCCTACACACACGGCCATGTCTAGTTCAATTCTGCTTAGGAAACTGACAAGAACAGTAGATCCTCTTCAGTCCAATACACTGTACTTGCTGGGAACAGACGCCAGTGCTATTTGTCCTGTGTATGGCAAAGGCAGCGCAATAGTGTCTCTTCTTACCATAAAACAACTCTTGCTCCTAGGACCAGAAACTGCATGTGATTCAACTCCATTTAGGACTGGGAAACAAATGCTAGCTCGCTTTACAAGAAACACACTCTGCTTTAGAGAAAAGAGCACTCTTCTACTCTACTGTGTTTCCTATAGGGCCAGAACAGTGAGCTTGCTCAGAACAAAAGAACTGTGCTTCCTACACACACAGGCCATATCTATTTCAACTCTGCTTAAGAAACTGACAAGAACAGTAGCTCCTATTCAGTCCAATACACTGTACTTGCTGGGAACAGACGCGAGTGCTATTTGCACTGTGTATGGCATTTGGAGTGCAATAGTGACTCTTCTTACCAGAAAACAACTCTTGCTCGTAGGACCAAAAACTGCCTGTGACTCAACTCCATTTAGGACTGGGAAACAAACGCGAGCTCACATTACAAGAAATACACTCTGCTTTAGAGAAAAGAGCACTCTTCTACTCTACTGTGTTTCCTATAGGGCCAGAACAGTGAGCTTGCTCAGAACATAATAACTGTGCTTCCTACACACACGGGCCATATCTAGTTCAACTCTGCTTAGGAACCTGACAAGAACAGTAGATCCTCTTCAGTCCAATACACTGTACTTGCTGGGAACAGACGCGAGTGCTATTTGCACTGTGTATGGCAATGGGAGCACAATAGTGACTCTTCTTACCAGAAAACAACTCTTGCTCGTAGGACCAGAAACTGCATGGGATTCAACTTCGTTTCTGACTGGGAAACAAACACTAGCTAGCCTTACAAGAAACACACTCTGCTTTTGAGAAAAGAGCACTCTTCTACTCTACTGTGTTTCCTATAAGGCCAGAAGAGTGAGCTTGCTTAGAACAAAAGAACTGTGCTTCCTACACACACGGGCCATATCTAGTTCAACTCTGCTTAGGAAACTGACAAGAACAGTAGATCCTCCTCAGTCCAATACACTGTACATGCTGGGAACAGACACCCGTGCTATTTGCCCTGTGTATGACAATGGGAGCGTAATTGTGACTCTTCTTACCAGAAAACAACTCTTGCTCGTAGGACCGGAAACTGCATGGGTTTCAACTCCATTTATGACTGGGAAACGAATGCTAGCTCGCCTAACAAGAAACACACTCTGCTTTTGAGAAAAGAGCACTCTTCTACTCTACTGTGTTTCCTATGGTGTCCGAACAGTGAGCTTGCTCAGAAAAAAAGAACTGTGCTTCCTACACACACAGGCCATATCTAGTTCAACTCCGCTTAGGAAACTGACAAGAACAGTATCTCCTCTTCAGTCCAATACACTGTACTTCCTGGGAGCAGACACGAGTGCTATTTGCACTGTGTATGGCAATGGGAGCACAATAGTGACTCTTCTTACCAGAAAACAACTTTTGCTCATAGAACCAGAAACTGCATCGGATTCAACTTCGTTTCTGACTGGGAAACAAACACTAGCTAGCCTTACAAGAAACACACTCTGCTTTTGAGAAAAGAGCACTCTTCTACTCTACTGTGTTTCCAATGGAGTCCGAACAGTGAGCTTGCTCAGAACAAAAGAACTGTGCTTACTACACACACGGGTCATATCTAGTTCAACTCTGCTTAGGAAACTGACAAGAACAGAAGCTCCTCTTCTTTCCAATACACTGTACTTGCTGGGAGCAGACGCGAGCACTATTTGTACTGTGTGTGGCTAATGGAGCACAATAGTGACTTTCCATACCAGAAAACAACTCTTGCTCGTAAGACCAAAAACTGCATGTGATTCAACTCCATTTAGGACTGGGAAACAAACCCTAGCTCACCTTACAAGAAACACACTCTGCTTTTGAGAAAAGAGCACGCTCCTACTCTACTGTTTTTCCTATAGGGCCAGAACAGTGAGCTTGCTCAGAACAAAAGAACTGTGCTTCCTAAACACACGGGCCATATCTAGTTCAACTCTGCTCAGGAAACTGACAAGAACAGTAGACCTTCTTCAGTCCAATACACTGTACTTGCTGGGAACAGACGCCAGTGCTCTTTGCACTGTGTATGGCAATTGGACCACAATAGTGACTCGTCTTACCAGAAAACAACTCTTGCTCATAGGACAAAAAACTGCATGTGACTCAACTCCATTTAGGACTGGGAACAAACTCTAGCTCGCTTTACAAGAAACACACTCTGCTTTTGAGAAAAGAGCACCCTTCTACTCTACTGTGTTTCCTATAGGGCCAAAACAGTGAGCTTGCTCAGAAAAAAAGAACTGTGCTTCCTACACACACGGGCCATATCTAGTTCAACTCTGCTTAGGAAGCTGAGAAGAACAGTAGCTCCTCTTCAGTCCAATACACTGTACTTGCTGGGAACAGACGCGAGGGCTATTTGCACTGTGTAGGGCAATGAGAGCGCAATAGTGACTTTCCTTATCAGAAAACAACTCTTGCTCGTAGGACCAAAAACTGCATGTGATTCAACTCCATTTAGGAATGGAAAACAAACGCTAGCTCGCCTTACAAGAAACACACTCTGCTTTTGAGAAAAAAGCACTCTTCTACTCTACTTTGTTCCCTATGGGGTCCGAACATTGAGCTTGCTCAGAACAAAAAAACTGTGCTTCCTACACACACGGCCATATCTAGTTCAAGTCTGCTTAGGAACCTGACAAGAACAGTAGATCTTCTTCAGTCCAATACACTGTAATTGCTGCGAACAGAGGCCAGTGCTGTTTGTCCTGTGTATGGCAATGGCAGCGCAATAGTGAGTCTTCTTACCAGAAAACAACTCTTGCTCGTAGTACGAAACACTGCATGGGATTCAACTCCATTTAGGACTGCGAAACAAACGCTAGCTAGCCTTACAAGAAACACACTCTGCTTTAGAGAAAAGAGCACTCTTCTACTCTACTGTGTTTCCTATGGGTTCCAAACAGTGAGCTTGCTCAGAAAAAAAGAACTGTGCTTCCTACACACACGGATCATATCTAGTTCAACTCTGCTTAGGAAACTGACAAGAACAGTAGCTCCTATTCAGTCCAATACACTGTACTTGCTGGGAACAGACGCGAGTGTTATTTGCACTGTGTATGGCAATGAGAGCGCAATAGTGACTTTCCTTACCAGAAAACAACTCTTGCTCATAGGACCAGAAACTGCATGTATTCAAATCCATTTAGGACTGGGAAACAAACGCTAGCTTGCCTTACAAAAAACACACTCTGTTTTGAGAAAAGAGCACTGTTCTACTCTACTGTGTTTCCTATGGGGTCTGAACAGTGAGCTTGCTCAGAACAAAAGAACTGTGCTTCCTACACACACGGCCATATCTAGTTCAATTCTGCTTAGGAACCTGACAAGAACAGTAGATCCTCTTCAGTCCAATACACTGTACTTGCTGCGAACAGACGCCAGTGCCATTTGCCCTGTGTATGTCAATGGCAGCGCGATAGTGATTCTTCTTACCAGAAAACAACTCTTGCTCATAGGACCAGAAACTGCATGTGATTCCACTCCATTTAGGACTGCGAAACAAACGCTAGCTCGCCTTACAAGAAACACAGTCTGCTCTAGAGAAAAGAGCACTCTCCAACTCTACTGTGTTTCTTATGGGGTCCAAAGAGTGAGCTTGCTCAGAACAAAAGAACTGTGCTTCCTACACACACGGACCATATGTAGTTGAACTCTGCTTAGGAAACTGACAAGAACAGTAGCTCCTATTCAGTCCAATACACTGTACTTGCTGGGAAAAGGCGTGAGTGCTGTTTGCCCTGTGTATGGCAATGGGAGCGCAATAGTGACTTTCCTTACCAGAAAACAACTCTTGTTCGTATGTCAGAAACTGCATGTGATTCAACTCCACTTAGGACTGGGAAACACACGCTAGCTTGCCTTACAAGAAACACACTCTGCTTTTGAGAAAAGAGCACTCTTCTACTCTACTGTGTTTCCTATAGGGCCAGAATAGTGAGCTTGCTCAGAACAAAAGAACTGTGCTTCCTACACACAGGGGCCATATCTAGTTCAACTCTGCTTAGGAAACTGACAAGAACAGTAGCTCCTCTTCAGTCCAATACACTGTATATGCTGGGAACAGACGCCAGTGCTATTTGCACTGTGTATGATAATGGGAGCGCAATAGTGACTCTTCTTACCAGAAAACAACTCGTGCTCATAGGACCAGAAACTGCACGTGATTCAACTCCATTTGTAACTGGAAAACAAACACTAGCTTGCCTTACAATAAACAAACTCTGCTTTTGAGAAAAGAGCACTCTTCTAGTCTAATGTGTTTTTTTGTAGGGCCAGAATAGTGAGCTTGCTCAGAACAAAAGAACTGTGCTTCCTGCACACACCGACTATATCTAGTTCAACTCTGCTTAGGAAACTGACAAGAACAGTAGATCCTCTTCAGTCCAATACTCTGTACATGCTGGGAACCGACGCCAGTGCTATTTGCCCTGTGTATGACAATGGGAGCGCAATAGTGACTCTTCTTACCAGAAAACAACTCTTGCTCATAGGACCAGAAACTGCATGTGACACAACTCCATTTAGGACTGGGAAACAAACGCTAGCTCACCTTACAAGAAACACTCTCTGCTTTTGAGAAAAGAGCACTCTTCTACTCTACTGTGTTTCCTATGGGGTCCGAACAGTGAGCTTACTCAGAACAAAAGAACTGTGCTTCCTACACACACGGGCCATATCCAGTTCAATTCTGCTTAGGAAACTGACAAGAACAGTAGATCCTCTTCAGTCCCATACACTGTACTTGATGGGAACAGCCGCGAGTGCTATTTGCACTGTGTATGTCAATGGGAGCGCAATAGTGTCTTTCCTTACCAGAAAAACACTCTAGCTCATAGGACCAGAAACTGCATGTGATTCAACTCCATTTAGGACTGGGAACCAAACGCTAGCTTGCCTTACAAGAAACACACTCTGCTTTTGAGAAAAGAGCACTCTTCTACTCTACTGTGTTTCCTATAGGGCCAGAATAGTGAGCTTGCTCAGAACAAAATAACTGTGCTTCCTACACACAGGGGCCATATCTAGTTCAACTCTGCTTAGGAAACTGACAAGAACAGTAGCTCCTCCTCAGTCCAATAAACTGTATATGCTGGGAACAGACGCCAGTGCTATTTGCCCTGTGTATGATAATGGGAGCGCAATAGTGACTCTTCTTACCAGAAAACAACTCGTGCTCATAGGACCAGAAACTGCACGTGATTCAACTCCATTTATAACTGGAAAACAAACGCTAGCTCGCCTTACAATAAACAAACTCTGCTTTTGAGAAAAGAGCACTCTTCTAGTCTAATGTGTTTTTTTGTAGGGCCAGAATAGTGAGCTTGCTCAGAACAAAAGAACTGTGCTTCCTGCACACACCGACTATATCTAGTTCAACTCTGCTTAGGAAACTGACAAGAACAGTAGATCCTCTTCAGTCCAATACACTGTACATGCTGGGAACCGACGCCAGTGCTATTTGCCCTGTGTATGACAATGGGAGCGCAATAGTGACTCTTCTTACCAGAAAAAAACTCTTGCTCATAGGACCAGAAACTGCATGTGACTCAACTCCATTTAGGACTGGGAAACAAACGCTAGCTCGATTACAAGAAACACACTCTGCTTTTGAAAAAAGAGCACTCTTCTACTCTACTGTGTTTCCTATAGCGCCAGAATAGTGAGCTTGCTCAGAACAAAAGAACTGTGCTTCCTACACACACGGGCTATATCTAGTTCAACTCTGCTTAGGAAACTGACAAGAACAGTAGCTCCTCTTCAGTCCAATACACTGTATATGCTGGGAACACACGCCAGTGCTATTTGCCCTGTGTATGATAATGGGAGCGCAATAGTGACTCTTCTTACCAGAAAACAACTCTTGCTCTTAGGACCAGAAACTGCATGTGATTCAACTCCATTTAGGACTGGGAAACAAATGCTAGCTTGCCTTACAAGAAACACACTCTGCTTTTGAGAAAAGAGCACTCTTCTACTCTACTCTGTTTCCTATGGTTTTGATCAGTGAGCTTACAGTACAAAAGAACTGGGCTTCCTCACACACGGGCCATATCTAGTTCAACTCTGCTTAGGAAACTGACAAGAACAGTAGCTCCTCTTCAGTCCAATACACTGTACTTGATGGGAACAGACGCGAGTCCTCTTTGCACTGTGTGTGTCAATGGGAGCGCAATAGTGACTTTCCTTACCAGAAAACAACTCTAGCTCGTAGGACCAAAAACTGCATGTGATTCAACTCAATTTAGGACTGGGAAACAAATGCTAGCTCGCCTTACAAGAAACACACTCTGCTTTTGAGAAAAGAGCACTCTTCTACTCTACTGTGTTTCCTATAGGGCCAAAAGAGTGAGCTTGCTCAGAACAAAAGAACTGAGCATCCTACACACATGGCCATATCAAGTTCAATTCTGCTTAGGAAACTGACAAGAACAGTAGCTCCTCTTCAGTCCAATACACTGTACATGCTGGGAACAGATGCCAGTGCTATTTGCCCTGTGTATGACAATGGGAGCGCAATAGTGACTCTTCTTACCAGAAAACAACTCTTGCTCGTAGGACCAGACACTGCATGTGATTCAACTCCATTTATAACTGGCAAACAAATGCTAGCTCGCCTTACAATAAACACACTCTGCTTTTGAGAAAAGAGCACTCATCTTGTCTAATGTGTTTTTTCTAGGGCCAGAATAGTGAGCTTGCTCAGAACAAAAGAACTGTGCTTCCTACACACACCATCTATATCTAATTCAACTCTGCTTAGGAAACTGACAAGAACAGTAGCTCCTCTTCAGTCCAATACACTGTACATGCTGGGAACAGACGCCAGTGCTATTTGCCCTGTGTATGTCAATGGGAGCGTAATAGTGACTCTTCTTACCAGAAAACATCTCTTGCTCGTAGGACCAGAAACTGCATGGGATTCAACTCCATTTAGGACTGCGAAAGAAACGCTAGCTCGCCTTACAAGAAACACACTCTGCTTTTGAGAAAAGAGCACTCTTCTACTCTACAGTGATTCCTATGGTGTCTGAACAGTGAGCTTGCTCAGAACAAAAGAACTGTGCTTCCTACACACACGGGCCATATCCAGTTCAATTCTGCTTAGGAAACTGACAAGAACAGTAGATCCTCTTCAGTCCAATAAACTGTACATGCAGGGGACAGATGCTAGTGCTATTTGCAATGTGTATGACAATGGGATCGCAATAGTGACTCTTCTTACCAGAAAATATCTCTTGCTCATAGGACCACAAACTGCATGTGATTCAACTCCATTTAGGACTGCAAAACAAAAGCTAGCTCGCCTTACAAGAAACACACTCTGCTTTTGAGAAAAGAGCACTCTTCTACTCTTCTGTGTTTCCTTTGGGGTCCAAACAGTGAGCTTGCTCAGAACAAAAGAACTGTGCTTCCTACACACACGGGCTATATCTAGTTCAACTCTGCTTAGGAAACTGACAAGAACAGTAGCTCCTCTTCAGTCCAATACACTGTACTTGCTGGGAACAGACGCCAGTGCTATTTGCCCTGTGTATGACAATGGGAGTTCAATAGTGACTCTTCTTACCAGAAAAAAAACTCTTGCTCGTAGGACCAGAAACTGCATGTGATTCAACTCCATTTAGGACTGCGCAACAAACGCTTGCTTGCCTTACAAGAAAAACACTCTGCTTTTGAGAAAAGGGCATTCTTCTACTCTACTCTGTTTCCTATGGGTTCGATCAGTGAGATTACAGTACAAAAGAACTGTGCTTCCTACATACACGGGCCATATCTAGTTCAAATCTGCTTAGGAAACTGACAAGAACAGTAGCTCCTCTTCAGTCCAATACACTGAACTTGATGGGAACAGACGCGAGTCCTCTTTGCACTGTGTGTGGCAATGGGAGGGCAATGGTGATTTTCCTTACCAGAAAACAACTCTTGCTCGTAGGATCAAAAACTGCATGTGATTCAATTACATTTAGCACTGGGAAACAAATGCTAGCATCCCTTACAAGAAACACACTCTGCTTTTGAGAAAAGATCACTCTTCTACTCTACTGTGTTTCCTATAGGGCCAGAAAAGTGAGCTTACTCAGAACAAAAGAACTGTGCTTCCTACACACACGGCCATATCTAGTTCAATTTTGCTTAGGAAACTAACAAGAACAGTAGATCCTCCTCAGTCCCATACACTGTACTTGCTGTTAACAAACGCGAGTGCTATTTGCACTGTATATGGCAATGGGAGCGAAATAGTGACTCTTCTTACCACAAAACAACTCTTGCTCGTAGGACCAGAAACTGCATGTGATTCAACTCCTTTTAGGACGGGAAACAAACGCTAGCTCGCCTTACAAGAAACACTCTCTGCTTTTGAGAAAAGAGCACTCTTCTACTCTACTGTATTTCCTATAGGACCAGAATAGTGAGCTTGCTCAGAACAAAAGAACTGTGCTTCCTACACACACGGGCTATATCTAGTTCAACTCTGCTTAGGAAACTGACAAGAACAGTAGCTCCTCTTCAGTCCAATACACTGTACTTGGTGGGAACAGACGCCAGTGCTATTTACCCTGTGTATGACAATGGGAGCTCAATAGTGTCTTTCCTTACCAGAAAAACACTCTAGCTCGTAGGACCAGAAACTTCATGTGATTCAACTCCATTTAGGACTGGGAACCAAACGCTAGCTTGCCTTACAAGAAACACACTCTGCTTTTGAGAAAAGAGCACTCTTCTACTCTACTGTGTTTCCTATAGGGCCAGAATAGTGAGCTTGTTCAGAACAAAAGAACTGTGCTTCCTACACACAGGGGCCATATCTAGTTCAACTCTGCTTAGGAAACTGAGAAGAACAGTAGCTCATCTTCAGTCCAATACAGTGTACTTGCTGGGAACAGACGCGAGTGCTATTTGCACTATGTATGGCAATGGGATCTCAATACTGACTTTCCTTACCAGAAAACAACTCTAGCTCGTAGGACCAAAAACCACATGTGATTCAACTCCATTTAGGACTGGGAAACAAACGCTAGCTCGCTTTACAAGAAAAACACTCTGCTTTTGAGAAAAGAGCCCTCTTCTACTCTACTGTGTTTCCTATAGGGCCAGAATAGTGAGCTTGCTCAGAACAAAAGAACTGTGCTTCCTACACACACGGGCTATATCTAGTTCAACTCTGCTTAGGAAACTGACAAGAACAGTAGCTCCTCTTCAGTCCAATACACTGTATATGCTGGGAACAGACGCCAGTGCTATTTGCCCTGTGTATGATTATGGGAGCGCAATAGTGACTCTTCTTACCAGAAAACAACTCTTGCTCATAGGACCAGAAACTGCACGTGATTCAACTCCATTTATAACTGGAAAACAAACGCTAGCTCGCCTTACAATAAACAAACTCTGCTTTTGAGAAAAGACCACTCTTCTAGTCTAATGTGTTTTTTTGTAGGGCCAGAATAGTGAGCTTGCTCAGAACAAAAGAACTGTGCTTCCTACACACACCGACTATATCTAGTTCAACTCTGCTTAGGAAACTGACAAGAACAGTAGATCCTCTTCAGTCCAATACACTGTACATGCTGGGAACAGACGCCAGTGCTATTTGCCCTGTGTATGACAATGGGAGCGCAATAGTGACTCTTCTTACCAGAAAACAACTCTTGCTCATAGGACCAGAAACTGCATGTGACACAACTCCATTTAGGACTGGGAAACAAACGCTAGCTCACCTTACAAGAAACACACTCTGCTTTTGAGAAAAGAGCACTCTTCTACTCTACTGTGTTTCCTATGGGGTCCGAACAGTGAGCTTGCTCAGAACAAAAGAACTGTGCTTCCTACACACACGGGACATATCTACTTCAACTCTGCTTAGGAAACTGACAAGAACAGTAGCTCCTCTTCAGTCCAATACACTGTACTTGCTGTGAACAGACGCGAGTGCTATTTGCACTGTGTATGGAAATGGGAGCGCAATAGTGACTTTTCTTACCAGATAACAACTCTTGCTCGTAGGACCAGAAACTGCATGGGATTCAACTTCATTCCTTACTGGGAAACAAACACTAGCTCGCCTTACAAGAAACACACTCTGCTTTTGAGAAAAGACCACTATTCTACTCTACTGTGTTTCCTATGGGATCCGAACAGTGAGCTTGCTCAGAACAAATGAACTGTGCTTCCTACACACACGGGCCATATCTAGTTCAACTCTGCTTAGGAAACTGACAAGAGCAGTAGCTCCTATTCAGTCCAATACCCTGTACTTGGTGGAACAGACGCGAGAGCTATTTGCACTGTGTATGGCAGTGGGAGCGCAATAGTGACTTTCCTTACCAGAAAAGAACTCTTGTTCGTAGGACCAAAAACTGCATGTGATTCAACACCATTTAGTACTGGGAAACAAACCCTAGCTCGCCTTACAAGAAACACACTCTGCTTTTGAGAAAAGAGCACTCTTCTACTCTACTGTGTTTCCTATAGGGCCAAAACAGTGAGCTTGCTCAGAACAAAAGAACTGTGCTTCCTACACACACGGCCATATCTAGTTCAATTCTGCTTAGGAAACTGACAAGAATAGTAGATCCTCTTCAGTCCAATACACTGTACATTCTTGGAACAGATGCCAGTGCTATTTGCCCTGTGTATGACAACGCGAGCGCAATAATGACTCTTCTTACCAGAAAACAACTCCTGCTCGTAGGACCAGAAACTGCATGTGATTCAACTCCATTTAGGACTGGGAAACAAACACTAGCTCACCTTACAAGAAAAACACTCTGCTTTTGAGAAAAGAGCACTCTTCTACTCTACTGTGTTTCCTATAGGGCCAGAATAGTGAGCTTGCTCAGAACAAAATAACTGTGCTTCCTACAAACAGGGGCCATATCTAGTTCAACTCTGCTTAGAAAACTGAAAAGAACAGTAGCTCCTCCTCAGTCCAATAAACTGTATATGCTGGGAACAGACGCCAGTGCTATTTGCCCTGTGTATGATAATGGGAGCGCAATAGTGACTCTTCTTACCAGAAAACAACTCGTGCTCATAGGACCAGAAACTGCACGTGATTCAACTCCATTTATAACTGGAAAACAAACGCTAGCTCGCCTTACAATAAACAAACTCTGCTTTAGAGAAAAGAGCACTCTTCTAGTCTAATGTGTTTTTTTGTAGGGCCAGAATAGTGAGCTTGCTCAGAACAAAAGAACTGTGCTTCCTGCACACACCGACTATATCTAGTTCAACTCTGCTTAGGAAACTGACAAGAACAGTAGATCCTCTTCAGTCCAATACACTGTACATGCTGGGAACCGATGCCAGTGCTATTTGCCCTGTGTATGACAATGGGAGCGCAATAGTGACTCTTCTTACCCGAAAAAAACTTTTGCTCATAGGACCAGAAACTGCATGTGACTCAACTCCATTTAGGACTGGGAAACAAACGCTAGCTCGATTACAAGAAACACACTCTGCTTTTGAGAAAAGAGTACTCTTCTACTCTACTGTGTTTCCTATAGCGCCAGAATAGTGAGCTTGCTCAGAACAAAAGAACTGTGCTTCCTACACACAGGGGCCATATCTAGTTCAACTCTGCTTAGGAAACTGAGAAGAACAGTAGCTCATCTTCAGTCCAATACAGTGTACTTGCTGGGAACAGACGGGAGTGCTATTTGCACTATGTATGGCAACGGGATCTCAATAGTGACTTTCCTTACCAGAAAACAACTCTAGCTCGTAGGACCAAAAACTGCATGTGATTCAACTCCATATAGGACTGGGAAACAAACGCTAGCTTGCCTTACAAGAAACACACTCTGCTTTTGAGAAAAGAGCACTCTTCTACTCTACTGTGTTTCCTACAGGGCCAAAACAGTGAGCTTGCTCAGAACAAAAGAACTGTGCTTCCTACACACACGGCCATATCTAGTTCAATTCTGCTTAAGAAACTGACAAGAACAGTAGATCCTCTTCCGTCCCATACACTGTACTTGCTGGGAACAGACGCCAGTGCTATTTGCCCTGTGTATGACAATGGGAGCACAATAGTGACTCTTCTTACCAGAAAACAACTCTTGCTCGTAGGACCAGAAACTGCATGTGATTCAACTCCATTTAGGACTGGGAAACAAACGCTAGCTCGCTTTACAAGAAAAACACTCTGCTTTTGAGAAAAGAGCACTCTTCTACTCTACTGTGTTTCCTATAGGGCCAGAACAGTGAGCTTGCTCAGAACAAAAGAACTGTGCTTCCTACACACACGGGCTATATCTAGTTCAACTCTGCTTAGGAAACTGACAAGAACAGTAGCTCCTCTTCAGTCCAATACACTGTATATGCTGGGAACAGACGCCAGTGCTATTTGCCCTGGGTATGATAATGGGAGCACAATAGTGACTCTTCTTACCAGAAAACAACTCTTGCTCTTAGGACCAGAAACTGCATGTGATTCAACTCCATTTAGGACTGGGAAACAAATGCTAGCTCGCCTTACAAGAAACACACTCTGCTTTTGAGAAAAGAGCACTCTTCTACTCTACTCTGTTTCCTATGGTTTTGATCAGTGAGCTTACAGTACAAAAGAACTGGGCTTCCTACACACACGGGCCATATCTAGTTCAACTCTGCTTAGGAAACTGACAAGAACAGTAGCTCCTCTTCAGTCCAATACACTGTACTTGATGGGAACAGACGCGAGTCCTCTTTGCACTGTGTGTGTCAATGGGAGCGCAATAGTGACTTTCCTTACCAGAAAACAACTCTAGCTCGTAGGACCAAAAACTGCATGTGATTCAACTCAATTTAGGACTGGGAAACAAATGCTAGCTCGCCTTACAAGAAACACACTCTGCTTTTGAGAAAAGAGCACTCTTCTACTCTACTGTGTTTCCTATAGGGCCAAAAGAGTGAGCTTGCTCAGAACAAAAGAACTGAGCATCCTACACACATGGCCATATCAAGTTCAATTCTGCTTAGGAAACTGACAAGAACAGTAGCTCCTCTTCAGTCCAATACACTGTACATGCTGGGAACAGACGCCAGTGCTATTTGCCCTGTGTATGATAATGGGAGCACAATAGTGACTCTTCTTACCAGAAAACAACTCTTGCTCGTAGGACCACACTGCATGTGATTCAACTCCATTTATAACTGGCAAACAAATGCTAGCTCGCCTTACAATAAACACACTCTGCTTTTGAGAAAAGAGCACTCATCTTGTCTAATGTGTTTTTTCTAGGGCCAGAATAGTGAGCTTGCTCAGAACAAAAGAACTGTGCTTCCTACACACAGGGGCCATATCTAGTTCAACTCTGCTTAGGAAACTGACAAGAACAGTAGCTCCTCTTCAGTCCAATACACTGTATATGCTGGGAACAGACGCCAGTGCTATTTGCCCTGTGTATGATAATGGGAGCGCAATAGTGACTCCTCTTACCAGAAAACAACTCGTGCTCATAGGACCAGAAACTGCACGTGATTCAACTCCATTTGTAACTGGAAAACAAACACTAGCTTGCCTTACAATAAACAAACTCTGCTTTTGAGAAAAGAGCACTCTTCTAGTCTAATGTGTTTTTTTGTAGGGCCAGAATAGTGAGCTTGCTCAGAACAAAAGAACTGTGCTTCCTGCACACACCGACTATATCTAGTTCAACTCTGCTTAGGAAACTGACAAGAACAGTAGATCCTCTTCAGTCCAATACTCTGTACATGCTGGGAACCGACGCCAGTGCTATTTGCCCTGTGTATGACAATGGGAGCGCAATAGTGACTCTTCTTACCAGAAAACAACTCTTGCTCATAGGACCAGAAACTGCATGTGACACAACTCCATTTAGGACTGGGAAACAAACGCTAGCTCACCTTACAAGAAACACTCTCTGCTTTTGAGAAAAGAGCACTCTTCTACTCTACTGTGTTTCCTATGGGGTCCGAACAGTGAGCTTACTCAGAACAAAAGAACTGTGCTTCCTACACACACGGGCCATATCCAGTTCAATTCTGCTTAGGAAACTGACAAGAACAGTAGATCCTCTTCAGTCCCATACACTGTACTTGATGGGAACAGCCGCGAGTGCTATTTGCACTGTGTATGTCAATGGGAGCGCAATAGTGTCTTTCCTTACCAGAAAAACACTCTAGCTCATAGGACCAGAAACTGCATGTGATTCAACTCCATTTAGGACTGGGAACCAAACGCTAGCTTGCCTTACAAGAAACACACTCTGCTTTTGAGAAAAGAGCACTCTTCTACTCTACTGTGTTTCCTATAGGGCCAGAATAGTGAGCTTGCTCAGAACAAAATAACTGTGCTTCCTACACACAGGGGCCATATCTAGTTCAACTCTGCTTAGGAAACTGACAAGAACAGTAGCTCCTCCTCAGTCCAATAAACTGTATATGCTGGGAACAGACGCCAGTGCTATTTGCCCTGTGTATGATAATGGGAGCGCAATAGTGACTCTTCTTACCAGAAAACAACTCGTGCTCATAGGACCAGAAACTGCACGTGATTCAACTCCATTTATAACTGGAAAACAAACGCTAGCTCGCCTTACAATAAACAAACTCTGCTTTTGAGAAAAGAGCACTCTTCTAGTCTAATGTGTTTTTTTGTAGGGCCAGAATAGTGAGCTTGCTCAGAACAAAAGAACTGTGCTTCCTGCACACACCGACTATATCTAGTTCAACTCTGCTTAGGAAACTGACAAGAACAGTAGATCCTCTTCAGTCCAATACACTGTACATGCTGGGAACCGACGCCAGTGCTATTTGCCCTGTGTATGACAATGGGAGCGCAATAGTGACTCTTCTTACCAGAAAAAAACTCTTGCTCATAGGACCAGAAACTGCATGTGACTCAACTCCATTTAGGACTGGGAAACAAACGCTAGCTCGATTACAAGAAACACACTCTGCTTTTGAAAAAAGAGCACTCTTCTACTCTACTGTGTTTCCTATAGCGCCAGAATAGTGAGCTTGCTCAGAACAAAAGAACTGTGCTTCCTACACACACGGGCTATATCTAGTTCAACTCTGCTTAGGAAACTGACAAGAACAGTAGCTCCTCTTCAGTCCAATACACTGTATATGCTGGGAACACACGCCAGTGCTATTTGCCCTGTGTATGATAATGGGAGCGCAATAGTGACTCTTCTTACCAGAAAACAACTCTTGCTCTTAGGACCAGAAACTGCATGTGATTCAACTCCATTTAGGACTGGGAAACAAATGCTAGCTTGCCTTACAAGAAACACACTCTGCTTTTGAGAAAAGAGCACTCTTCTACTCTACTCTGTTTCCTATGGTTTTGATCAGTGAGCTTACAGTACAAAAGAACTGGGCTTCCTCACACACGGGCCATATCTAGTTCAACTCTGCTTAGGAAACTGACAAGAACAGTAGCTCCTCTTCAGTCCAATACACTGTACTTGATGGGAACAGACGCGAGTCCTCTTTGCACTGTGTGTGTCAATGGGAGCGCAATAGTGACTTTCCTTACCAGAAAACAACTCTAGCTCGTAGGACCAAAAACTGCATGGGATTCAACTCAATTTAGGACTGGGAAACAAATGCTAGCTCGCCTTACAAGAAACACACTCTGCTTTTGAGAAAAGAGCACTCTTCTACTCTACTGTGTTTCCTATAGGGCCAAAAGAGTGAGCTTGCTCAGAACAAAAGAACTGAGCATCCTACACACATGGCCATATCAAGTTCAATTCTGCTTAGGAAACTGACAAGAACAGTAGCTCCTCTTCAGTCCAATACACTGTACATGCTGGGAACAGATGCCAGTGCTATTTGCCCTGTGTATGACAATGGGAGCGCAATAGTGACTCTTCTTACCAGAAAACAACTCTTGCTCGTAGGACCAGACACTGCATGTGATTCAACTCCATTTATAACTGGCAAACAAATGCTAGCTCGCCTTACAATAAACACACTCTGCTTTTGAGAAAAGAGCACTCATCTTGTCTAATGTGTTTTTTCTAGGGCCAGAATAGTGAGCTTGCTCAGAACAAAAGAACTGTGCTTCCTACACACACCATCTATATCTAATTCAACTCTGCTTAGGAAACTGACAAGAACAGTAGCTCCTCTTCAGTCCAATACACTGTACATGCTGGGAACAGACGCCAGTGCTATTTGCCCTGTGTATGTCAATGGGAGCGTAATAGTGACTCTTCTTACCAGAAAACATCTCTTGCTCGTAGGACCAGAAACTGCATGGGATTCAACTCCATTTAGGACTGCGAAAGAAACGCTAGCTCGCCTTACAAGAAACACACTCTGCTTTTGAGAAAAGAGCACTCTTCTACTCTACAGTGATTCCTATGGTGTCTGAACAGTGAGCTTGCTCAGAACAAAAGAACTGTGCTTCCTACACACACGGGCCATATCCAGTTCAATTCTGCTTAGGAAACTGACAAGAACAGTAGATCCTCTTCAGTCCAATACACTGTACATGCAGGGGACAGATGCTAGTGCTATTTGCAATGTGTATGACAATGGGACCGCAATAGTGACTCTTCTTACCAGAAAATATCTCTTGCTCATAGGACCACAAACTGCATGTGATTCAACTCCATTTAGGACTGCAAAACAAAAGCTAGCTCGCCTTACAAGAAACACACTCTGCTTTTGAGAAAAGAGCACTCTTCTACTCTTCTGTGTTTCCTTTGGGGTCCAAACAGTGAGCTTGCTCAGAACAAAAGAACTGTGCTTCCTACACACACGGGCTATATCTAGTTCAACTCTGCTTAGGAAACTGACAAGAACAGTAGCTCCTCTTCAGTCCAATACACTGTACTTGCTGGGAACAGACGCCAGTGCTATTTGCCCTGTGTATGACAATGGGAGTTCAATAGTGACTCTTCTTACCAGAAAAAAAACTCTTGCTCGTAGGACCAGAAACTGCATGTGATTCAACTCCATTTAGGACTGCGCAACAAACGCTTGCTTGCCTTACAAGAAAAACACTCTGCTTTTGAGAAAAGGGCATTCTTCTACTCTACTCTGTTTCCTATGGGTTCGATCAGTGAGATTACAGTACAAAAGAACTGTGCTTCCTACATACACGGGCCATATCTAGTTCAAATCTGCTTAGGAAACTGACAAGAACAGTAGCTCCTCTTCAGTCCAATACACTGAACTTGATGGGAACAGACGCGAGTCCTCTTTGCACTGTGTGTGGCAATGGGAGGGCAATGGTGATTTTCCTTACCAGAAAACAACTCTTGCTCGTAGGATCAAAAACTGCATGTGATTCAATTACATTTAGCACTGGGAAACAAATGCTAGCATCCCTTACAAGAAACACACTCTGCTTTTGAGAAAAGATCACTCTTCTACTCTACTGTGTTTCCTATAGGGCCAGAAAAGTGAGCTTACTCAGAACAAAAGAACTGTGCTTCCTACACACACGGCCATATCTAGTTCAATTTTGCTTAGGAAACTAACAAGAACAGTAGATCCTCCTCAGTCCCATACACTGTACTTGCTGTTAACAAACGCGAGTGCTATTTGCACTGTATATGGCAATGGGAGCGAAATAGTGACTCTTCTTACCACAAAACAACTCTTGCTCGTAGGACCAGAAACTGCATGTGATTCAACTCCTTTTAGGACGGGAAACAAACGCTAGCTCGCCTTACAAGAAACACTCTCTGCTTTTGAGAAAAGAGCACTCTTCTACTCTACTGTATTTCCTATAGGACCAGAATAGTGAGCTTGCTCAGAACAAAAGAACTGTGCTTCCTACACACACGGGCTATATCTAGTTCAACTCTGCTTAGGAAACTGACAAGAACAGTAGCTCCTCTTCAGTCCAATACACTGTACTTGGTGGGAACAGACGCCAGTGCTATTTACCCTGTGTATGACAATGGGAGCTCAATAGTGTCTTTCCTTACCAGAAAAACACTCTAGCTCGTAGGACCAGAAACTTCATGTGATTCAACTCCATTTAGGACTGGGAACCAAACGCTAGCTTGCCTTACAAGAAACACACTCTGCTTTTGAGAAAAGAGCACTCTTCTACTCTACTGTGTTTCCTATAGGGCCAGAATAGTGAGCTTGTTCAGAACAAAAGAACTGTGCTTCCTACACACAGGGGCCATATCTAGTTCAACTCTGCTTAGGAAACTGAGAAGAACAGTAGCTCATCTTCAGTCCAATACAGTGTACTTGCTGGGAACAGACGCGAGTGCTATTTGCACTATGTATGGCAATGGGATCTCAATAGTGACTTTCCTTACCAGAAAACAACTCTAGCTCGTAGGACCAAAAACTACATGTGATTCAACTCCATTTAGGACTGGGAAACAAACGCTAGCTCGCTTTACAAGAAAAACACTCTGCTTTTGAGAAAAGAGCCCTCTTCTACTCTACTGTGTTTCCTATAGGGCCAGAATAGTGAGCTTGCTCAGAACAAAAGAACTGTGCTTCCTACACACACGGGCTATATCTAGTTCAACTCTGCTTAGGAAACTGACAAGAACAGTAGCTCCTCTTCAGTCCAATACACTGTATATGCTGGGAACAGACGCCAGTGCTATTTGCCCTGTGTATGATTATGGGAGCGCAATAGTGACTATTCTTACCAGAAAACAACTCTTGCTCATAGGACCAGAAACTGCACGTGATTCAACTCCATTTATAACTGGAAAACAAACGCTAGCTCGCCTTACAATAAACAAACTCTGCTTTTGAGAAAAGACCACTATTCTACTCTACTGTGTTTCCTATGGGATCCGAACAGTGAGCTTGCTCAGAACAAAAGAACTGTGCTTCCTACACACACGGGCCATATCTAGTTCAACTCTGCTTAGGAAACTGACAAGAGCAGTAGCTCCTATTCAGTCCAATACCCTGTACTTGGTGGAACAGACGCGAGAGCTATTTGCACTGTGTATGGCAGTGGGAGCGCAATAGTGACTTTCCTTACCAGAAAAGAACTCTTGTTCGTAGGACCAAAAACTGCATGTGATTCAACACCATTTAGTACTGGGAAACAAACCCTAGCTCGCCTTACAAGAAACACACTCTGCTTTTGAGAAAAGAGCACTCTTCTACTCTACTGTGTTTCCTATAGGGCCAAAACAGTGAGCTTGCTCAGAACAAAAGAACTGTGCTTCCTACACACACGGCCATATCTAGTTCAATTCTGCTTAGGAAACTGACAAGAATAGTAGATCCTCTTCAGTCCAATACACTGTACATTCTTGGAACAGATGCCAGTGCTATTTGCCCTGTGTATGACAACGCGAGCGCAATAATGACTCTTCTTACCAGAAAACAACTCCTGCTCGTAGGACCAGAAACTGCATGTGATTCAACTCCATTTAGGACTGGGAAACAAACACTAGCTCACCTTACAAGAAAAACACTCTGCTTTTGAGAAAAGAGCACTCTTCTACTCTACTGTGTTTCCTATAGGGCCAGAATAGTGAGCTTGCTCAGAACAAAATAACTGTGCTTCCTACAAACAGGGGCCATATCTAGTTCAACTCTGCTTAGAAAACTGAAAAGAACAGTAGCTCCTCCTCAGTCCAATAAACTGTATATGCTGGGAACAGACGCCAGTGCTATTTGCCCTGTGTATGATAATGGGAGCGCAATAGTGACTCTTCTTACCAGAAAACAACTCGTGCTCATAGGACCAGAAACTGCACGTGATTCAACTCCATTTATAACTGGAAAACAAACGCTAGCTCGCCTTACAATAAACAAACTCTGCTTTTGAGAAAAGAGCACTCTTCTAGTCTAATGTGTTTTTTTGTAGGGCCAGAATAGTGAGCTTGCTCAGAACAAAAGAACTGTGCTTCCTGCACACACCGACTATATCTAGTTCAACTCTGCTTAGGAAACTGACAAGAACAGTAGATCCTCTTCAGTCCAATACACTGTACATGCTGGGAACCGATGCCAGTGCTATTTGCCCTGTGTATGACAATGGGAGCGCAATAGTGACTCTTCTTACCCGAAAAAAACTTTTGCTCATAGGACCAGAAACTGCATGTGACTCAACTCCATTTAGGACTGGGAAACAAACGCTAGCTCGATTACAAGAAACACACTCTGCTTTTGAGAAAAGAGTACTCTTCTACTCTACTGTGTTTCCTATAGCGCCAGAATAGTGAGCTTGCTCAGAACAAAAGAACTGTGCTTCCTACACACAGGGGCCATATCTAGTTCAACTCTGCTTAGGAAACTGAGAAGAACAGTAGCTCATCTTCAGTCCAATACAGTGTACTTGCTGGGAACAGACGGGAGTGCTATTTGCACTATGTATGGCAACGGGATCTCAATAGTGACTTTCCTTACCAGAAAACAACTCTAGCTCGTAGGACCAAAAACTGCATGTGATTCAACTCCATATAGGACTGGGAAACAAACGCTAGCTTGCCTTACAAGAAACACACTCTGCTTTTGAGAAAAGAGCACTCTTCTACTCTACTGTGTTTCCTACAGGGCCAAAACAGTGAGCTTGCTCAGAACAAAAGAACTGTGCTTCCTACACACACGGCCATATCTAGTTCAATTCTGCTTAAGAAACTGACAAGAACAGTAGATCCTCTTCCGTCCCATACACTGTACTTGCTGGGAACAGACGCCAGTGCTATTTGCCCTGTGTATGACAATGGGAGCACAATAGTGACTCTTCTTACCAGAAAACAACTCTTGCTCGTAGGACCAGAAACTGCATGTGATTCAACTCCATTTATGACTGGGAAACAAACGCTAGCTCGCTTTACAAGAAAAACACTCTGCTTTTGAGAAAAGAGCACTCTTCTACTCTACTGTGTTTCCTATAGGGCCAGAACAGTGAGCTTGCTCAGAACAAAAGAACTGTGCTTCCTACACACACGGGCTATATCTAGTTCAACTCTGCTTAGGAAACTGACAAGAACAGTAGCTCCTCTTCAGTCCAATACACTGTATATGCTGGGAACAGACGCCAGTGCTATTTGCCCTGGGTATGATAATGGGAGCACAATAGTGACTCTTCTTACCAGAAAACAACTCTTGCTCTTAGGACCAGAAACTGCATGTGATTCAACTCCATTTAGGACTGGGAAACAAATGCTAGCTCGCCTTACAAGAAACACACTCTGCTTTTGAGAAAAGAGCACTCTTCTACTCTACTCTGTTTCCTATGGTTTTGATCAGTGAGCTTACAGTACAAAAGAACTGGGCTTCCTACACACACGGGCCATATCTAGTTCAACTCTGCTTAGGAAACTGACAAGAACAGTAGCTCCTCTTCAGTCCAATACACTGTACTTGATGGGAACAGACGCGAGTCCTCTTTGCACTGTGTGTGTCAATGGGAGCGCAATAGTGACTTTCCTTACCAGAAAACAACTCTAGCTCGTAGGACCAAAAACTGCATGTGATTCAACTCAATTTAGGACTGGGAAACAAATGCTAGCTCGCCTTACAAGAAACACACTCTGCTTTTGAGAAAAGAGCACTCTTCTACTCTACTGTGTTTCCTATAGGGCCAAAAGAGTGAGCTTGCTCAGAACAAAAGAACTGAGCATCCTACACACATGGCCATATCAAGTTCAATTCTGCTTAGGAAACTGACAAGAACAGTAGCTCCTCTTCAGTCCAATACACTGTACATGCTGGGAACAGACGCCAGTGCTATTTGCCCTGTGTATGATAATGGGAGCACAATAGTGACTCTTCTTACCAGAAAACAACTCTTGCTCGTAGGACCACACTGCATGTGATTCAACTCCATTTATAACTGGCAAACAAATGCTAGCTCGCCTTACAATAAACACACTCTGCTTTTGAGAAAAGAGCACTCATCTTGTCTAATGTGTTTTTTCTAGGGCCAGAATAGTGAGCTTGCTCAGAACAAAAGAACTGTGCTTCCTACACACACCGACTATATCTAATTCAACTCTGCTTAGGAAACTGACAAGAACAGTAGCTCCTCTTCAGTCCAATACACTGTACATGCTGGGAACAGACGCCAGTGCTATTTGCCCTGTGTATGTCAATGGGAGCGTAATAGTGACTCTTCTTACCAGAAAACATCTCTTGCTCGTAGGACCAGAAACTGCATGGGATTCAACTCCATTTAGGACTGAGAAAGAAACGCTAGCTCGCCTTACAAGAAACACACTCTGCTTTTGAGAAAAGAGCACTCTTCTACTCTACAGTGATTCCTATGGGGTCTGAACAGTGAGCTTGCTCAGAACAAAAGAACTGTGCTTCCTACACACACGGGCCATATCCAGTTCAATTCTGCTTAGGAAACTGACAAGAACAGTAGATCCTCTTCAGTCCAATACACTGTACATGCAGGGGACAGATGCTAGTGCTATTTGCAATGTGTATGACAATGGGACCGCAATAGTGACTCTTCTTACCAGAAAATATCTCTTGCTCATAGGACCACAAACTGCATGTGATTCAACTCCATTTAGGACTGCAAAACAAAAGCTAGCTCGCCTTACAAGAAACACACTCTGCTTTTGAGAAAAGAGCACTCTTCTACTCTTCTGTGTTTCCTTTGGGGTCCAAACAGTGAGCTTGCTCAGAACAAAAGAACTGTGCTTCCTACACACACGGGCTATATCTAGTTCAACTCTGCTTAGGAAACTGACAAGAACAGTAGCTCCTCTTCAGTCCAATACACTGTACTTGCTGGGAACAGACGCCAGTGCTATTTGCCCTGTGTATGACAATGGGAGTTCAATAGTGACTCTTCTTACCAGAAAAAAAACTCTTGCTCGTAGGACCAGAAACTGCATGTGATTCAACTCCATTTAGGACTGCGCAACAAACGCTTGCTTGCCTTACAAGAAAAACACTCTGCTTTTGAGAAAAGGGCACTCTTCTACTCTACTCTGTTTCCTATGGGTTTGATCAGTGAGCTTACAGTACAAAAGAACTGTGCTTCCTACATACACGGGCCATATCTAGTTCAAATCTGCTTAGGAAACTGACAAGAACAGTAGCTCCTCTTCAGTCCAATACACTGAACTTGATGGGAACAGACGCGAGTCCTCTTTGCACTGTGTGTGGCAATGGGAGGGCAATGGTGATTTTCCTTACCAGAAAACAACTCTTGCTCGTAGGATCAAAAACTGCATGTGATTCAATTACATTTAGCACTGGGAAACAAATGCTAGCATCCCTTACAAGAAACACACTCTGCTTTTGAGAAAAGATCACTCTTCTACTCTACTGTGTTTCCTATAGGGCAGGAAAAGTGAGCTTACTCAGAACAAAAGAACTGTGCTTCCTACACACACGGCCATATCTAGTTCAATTTTGCTTAGGAAACTAACAAGAACAGTAGATCCTCCTCAGTCCCATACACTGTACTTGCTGTTAACAAACGCGAGTGCTATTTGCACTGTATATGGCAATGGGAGCGAAATAGTGACTCTTCTTACCACAAAACAACTCTTGCTCCTAGGACCAGAAACTGCATGTGATTCAACTCCTTTTAGGATGGGAAACAAACGCTAGCTCGCCTTACAAGAAACACTCTCTGCTTTTGAGAAAAGAGCACTCTTCTACTCTACTGTATTTCCTATAGGACCAGAATAGTGAGCTTGCTCAGAACAAAAGAACTGTGCTTCCTACACACACGGGCTATATCTAGTTCAACTCTGCTTAGGAAACTGACAAGAACAGTAGCTCCTCTTCAGTCCAATACACTGTACTTGGTGGGAACAGACGCCAGTGCTATTTACCCTGTGTATGACAATGGGAGCTCAATAGTGTCTTTCCTTACCAGAAAAACACTCTAGCTCGTAGGACCAGAAACTGCATGTGATTCAACTCCATTTAGGACTGGGAACCAAACGCTAGCTTGCCTTACAAGAAACACACTCTGCTTTTGAGAAAAGAGCACTCTTCTACTCTACTGTGTTTCCTATAGGGCCAGAATAGTGAGCTTGCTCAGAACAAAAGAACTGTGCTTCCTACACACAGGGGCCATATCTAGTTCAACTCTGCTTAGGAAACTGAGAAGAACAGTAGCTCATCTTCAGTCCAATACAGTGTACTTGCTGGGAACAGACGCGAGTGCTATTTGCACTATGTATGGCAATGGGATCTCAATAGTGACTTTCCTTACCAGAAAACAACTCTAGCTCGTAGGACCAAAAACTACATGTGATTCAACTCCATTTAGGACTGGGAAACAAACGCTAGCTCGCCTTACAAGAAACACACTCTGCTTTTGAGAAAAGAGCACTCTTCTACTCTACTGTGTTTCCTACAGGGCCAAAACAGTGAGCTTGCTCAGAACAAAAGAACTGTGCTTCCTACACACACGGCCATATCTAGTTCAATTCTGCTTAAGAAACTGACAAGAACAGTAGATCCTCTTCCGTCCCATACACTGTACTTGCTGGGAACAGACGCCAGTGCTATTTGCCCTGTGTATGACAATGGGAGCACAATAGTGACTCTTCTTACCAGAAAACAACTCTTGCTCGTAGGACCAGAAACTGCATGTGATTCAACTCCATTTAGGACTGGGAAACAAACGCTAGCTCACTTTACAAGAAAAACACTCTGCTTTTGAGAAAAGAGCTCTCTTCTACTCTACTGTGTTTCCTATAGGGCCAGAATAGTGAGCTTGCTCAGAACAAAAGAACTGTGCTTCCTACACACACGGGCTATATCTAGTTCAACTCTGCTTAGGAAACTGACAAGAACAGTAGCTCCTCTTCAGTCCAATACACTGTATATGCTGGGAACAGACGCCAGTGCTATTTGCCCTGTATATGATAATGGGAGCGCAATAGTGACTCTTCTTACCAGAAAACAACTCTTGCTCATAGGACCAGAAACTGCACGTGATTCAACTCCATTTATAACTGGAAAACAAACGCTAGCTCGCCTTACAATAAACAAACTCTGCTTTTGAGAAAAGACCACTCTTCTAGTCTACTGTGTTTCCTATAGCGCCAAAACAGTGAGCTTGCTCAGGACAAAAGAACTGTGCTTCCTACACACACGGCCATATCTAGTTCAATTCTGCTTAGGAAACTGACAAGAATAGTAGATCCTCTTCAGTCCAATACACTGTACATTCTTGGAACAGATGCCAGTGCTATTTGCCCTGTGTATGACAACGCGAGCGCAATAATGACTCTTCTTACCAGAAAACAACTCCTGCTCGTAGGACCAGAAACTGCATGTGATTCAACTCCATTTAGGACTGGGAAACAAACACTAGCTCACCTTACAAGAAAAACACTCTGCTTTTGAGAAAAGAGCACTCTTCTACTCTACTGTGTTTCCTATAGGGCCAGAATAGTGAGCTTGCTCAGAACAAAATAACTGTGCTTCCTACACACAGGGGCCATATCTAGTTCAACTCTGCTTAGAAAACTGAAAAGAACAGTAGCTCCTCCTCAGTCCAATAAACTGTATATGCTGGGAACAGACGCCAGTGCTATTTGCCCTGTGTATGATAATGGGAGCGCAATAGTGACTCTTCTTACCAGAAAACAACTCGTGCTCATAGGACCAGAAACTGCACGTGATTCAACTCCATTTATAACTGGAAAACAAACGCTAGCTCGCCTTACAATAAACAAACTCTGCTTTTGAGAAAAGAGCACTCTTCTAGTCTAATGTGTTTTTTTGTAGGGCCAGAATAGTGAGCTTGCTCAGAACAAAAGAACTGTGCTTCCTGCACACACCGACTATATCTAGTTCAACTCTGCTTAGGAAACTGACAAGAACAGTAGATCCTCTTCAGTCCAATACACTGTACATGCTGGGAACCGACGCCAGTGCTATTTGCCCTGTGTATGACAATGGGAGCGCAATAGTGACTCTTCTTACCAGAAAAAAACTCTTGCTCATAGGACCAGAAACTGCATGTGACTCAACTCCATTTAGGACTGGGAAACAAACGCTAGCTCGATTACAAGAAACACACTCTGCTTTTGAGAAAAGAGCACTCTTCTACTCTACTGTGTTTCCTATAGCACCAGAATAGTGAGCTTGCTCAGAACAAAAGAACTGTGCTTCCTACACACAGGGCCCATATGTAGTTCAACTCTGCTTAGGAAACTGAGAAGAACAGTAGCTCATCTTCAGTCCAATACAGTGTACTTGCTGGGAACAGACGGGAGTGCTATTTGCACTATGTATGGCAACGGGATCTCAATAGTGACTTTCCTTACCAGAAAACAACTCCAGCTCGTAGGACCAAAAACTGCATGTGATTCAACTCCATTTAGGACTGGGAAACAAACGCTAGCTTGCCTTACAAGAAACACACTCTGCTTTTGAGAAAAGAGCACTCTTCTACTCTACTGTGTTTCCTACAGGGCCAAAACAGTGAGCTTGCTCAGAACAAAAGAACTGTGCTTCCTACACACACGGCCATATCTAGTTCAATTCTGCTTAAGAAACTGACAAGAACAGTAGATCCTCTTCCGTCCCATACACTGTACTTGCTGGGAACAGACGCCAGTGCTATTTGCCCTGTGTATGACAATGGGAGCACAATAGTGACTCTTCTTACCAGAAAACAACTCTTGCTCATAGGACCAGAAACTGCATGTGATTCAACTCCATTTAGGACTGGGAAACAAACGCTAGCTCGCTTTACAAGAAAAACACTCTGCTTTTGAGAAAAGAGCACTCTTCTACTCTACTGTGTTTCCTATAGGGCCAGAACAGTGAGCTTGCTCAGAACAAAAGAACTGTGCTTCCTACACACACGGGCTATATCTAGTTCAACTCTGCTTAGGAAACTGACAAGAACAGTAGCTCCTCTTCAGTCCAATACACTGTATATGCTGGGAACAGACACCAGTGCTATTTGCCCTGTGTATGATAATGGGAGCGCAATAGTGACTCTTCTTACCAGAAAACAACTCTTGCTCTTAGGACCAGAAACCTCATGTGATTCAACTCCATTTAGGACTGGGAAACAAATGCTAGCTCGCCTTACAAGAAACACACTCTGCTTTTGAGAAAAGAGCACTCTTCTACTCTATTCTGTTTCCTATGGTTTTGATCAGTGAGCTTACAGTACAAAAGAACTGGGCTTCCTACACACACGGGCCATATCTAGTTCAACTCTGCTTAGGAAACTGACAAGAACAGTAGCTCCTCTTCAGTCCAATACACTGTACTTGATGGGAACAGACGCGAGTCCTCTTTGCACTGTGTGTGTCAATGGGAGCGCAATAGTGACTTTCCTTACCAGAAAACAACTCTAGCTCGTAGGACCAAAAACTGCATGTGATTCAACTCAATTTAGGACTGGGAAACAAATGCTAGCTCGCCTTACAAGAAACACACTCTGCTTTTGAGAAAAGAGCACTCTTCTACTCTACTGTGTTTCCTATAGGGCCAAAAGAGTGAGCTTGCTCAGAACAAAAGAACTGAGCATCCTACACACATGGCCATATCAAGTTCAATTCTGCTTAGGAAACTGACAAGAACAGTAGATCCTCTTCAGTCCAATACACTGTACATGCTGGGAACAGACGCCAGTGCTATTTGCCCTGTGTATGATAATGGGAGCGCAATAGTGACTCTTCTTACCAGAAAACAACTCTTGCTCGTAGGAACAGACACTGCATGTGATTCAACTCCATTTATAACTGGGAAACAAACGCTAGCTCGCCTTACAAAAAACACACTCTGCTTTTGAGAAAAGAACACTCTTCTAGTCTAATGTGTTTTTTGTAGGGGCAGAATAGTGAGCTTGCTCAGAACAAAAGAACTGTGCTTCCTACACACACCGACTATATCTAGTTCAACTCTGCTTAGGAAACTGACAAGAACAGTAGCTCCTCTTCAGTCCAATACACTGTACATGCTGGGAACAGACGCCAGTGCTATTTGCCCTGTGTATGTCAATGGGAGCGCAATAGTGACTCTTCTTACCAGAAAACAACTCTTGCTCGTAGGACCAGAAACTGCATGTCATTCAACTCAATTTAGGACTGGGAAACAAACGCTAGCTCGTTTTACAAGAAAAACACTCTGCTTTTGAGAAAAGAGCACTCTTCTACTCTACTGTGTTTCCTATAGGGCCAGAATAGTGAGCTTGCTCAGAACAAAAGAACTGTGCTTCCAACACACACGGGCTATATCTAGTTCAACTCTGCTTAGGAAACTGACAAGAACAGTAGCTCCTCTTCAGTCCAATACAATGTACATGCTGGGAACAGACGCCAGTGCTATTTGCCCTGTGTATGATAATGGGAGCACAATAGTGACTCTTCTTACCAGAAAACAACTCTTGCTCGTAGGACCAGACACTGCATGTGATTCAACTCCATTTATAACTGGCAAACAAATGCTAGCTCGCCTTACAATAAACACACTCTGCTTTTGAGAAAAGAGCACTCATCTTGTCTAATGTGTTTTTTCTAGGGCCAGAATAGTGAGCTTGCTCAGAACAAAAGAACTGTGCTTCCTACACACACCGACTATATCTAATTCAACTCTGCTTAGGAAACTGACAAGAACAGTAGCTCCTATTCAGTCCAATACACTGTACATGCTGGGAACAGACGCCAGTGCTATTTGCCCTGTGTATGTCAATGGGAGCGTAATAGTGACTCTTCTTACCAGAAAACATCTCTTGCTCGTAGGACCAGAAACTGCATGGGATTCAACTCCATTTAGGACTGCGAAAGAAACGCTAGCTCGCCTTACAAGAAACACACTCTGCTTTTGAGAAAAGAGCACTCTTCTACTCTGCAGTGATTCCTATGGGGTCTGAACAGTGAGCTTGCTCAGAACAAAAGAACTGTGCTTCCTACACACACGGGCCATATCCAGTTCAATCCTGCTTAGGAAACTGACAAGAACAGTAGATCCTCTTCAGTCCAATGCACTGTACATGCAGGGGACAGATGCTAGTGCTATTTGCAATGTGTATGACAATGGGACCGCAATAGTGACTCTTCTTACCAGAAAACATCTCTTGCTCATAGGACCACAAACTGCATGTGATTCAACTCCATTTAGTACTGCAAAACAAACGCTAGCTCGCCTTACAAGAAACACACTCTGCTTTTGAGAAAAGAGCACTCTTCTACTCTTCTGTGTTTCCTTTGGGGTCCAAACAGTGAGCTTGCTCAGAACAAAAGAACTGTGCTTCCTACACACACGGGCTATATCTAGTTCAACTCTGCTTAGGAAACTGACAAGAACAGTAGCTCCTCTTCAGTCCAATACACTGTACTTGCTGGGAACAGACGCCAGTGCTATTTGCCCTGTGTATGACAATGGGAGTTCAATAGTGACTCTTCTTACCAGAAAAAAAACTCTTGCTCGTAGGACCAGAAACTGCATGTGATTCAACTCCATTTAGGACTGCGCAACTAACGCTTGCTTGCCTTACAAGAAAAACACTCTGCTTTTGATAAAAGGGCACTCTGCTACTCTACTCTGTTTCCTATGGGTTCGATCAGTGAGCTTACAGTACAAAAGAACTGTGCTTCCTACATACACGGGCCATATCTAGTTCAAATCTGCTTAGGAAACTGACAAGAACAGTAGCTCCTCTTCAGTCCAATACACTGAACTTGATGGGAACAGACGCGAGTCCTCTTTGCACTGTGTGTGGCAATGGGAGGGCAATGGTGATTTTCCTTACCAGAAAACAACTCTTGCTCGTAGGATCAAAAACTGCATGTGATTCAATTACATTTAGGACTGGGAAACAAATGCTAGCATCCCTTACAAGAAACACACTCTGCTTTTGAGAAAAGATCACTCTTCTACTCTACTGTGTTTCCTATAGAGCCAGAAAAGTGAGCTTACTCAGAACAAAAGAACTGTGCTTCCTACACACACGGCCATATCTAGTTCAATTTTGCTTAGGAAACTAACAAGAACAGTAGATCCTCCTCAGTCCCATACACTGTACTTGCTGTTAACAAACGCAAGTGCTATTTGCAATGTATATGGCAATGGGAGCGAAATAGTGACTCTTCTTACCACAAAACAACTCTTGCTCGTAGGACCAGAAACTGCATGTGATTCAACTCCTTTTAGGACGGGAAACAAACGCTAGCTCGCCTTACAAGAAACACTCTCTGCTTTTGAGAAAAGAGCACTCTTCTACTCTACTGTATTTCCTATAGGACCAGAATAGTGAGCTGGCTCAGAACAAAAGAACTGTGCTTCCTACACACACGGGCTATATCTAGTTCAACTCTGCTTAGGAAACTGACAAGAACAGTAGCTCCTCTTCAGTCCAATACACTGTACTTGGTGGGAACAGACGCCAGTGCTATTTACCCTGTGTATGACAATGGGAGCTCAATAGTGTCTTTCCTTACCAGAAAAACACTCTAGCTCGTAGGACCAGAAACTGCATGTGATTCAACTCCATTTAGGACTGGGAACCAAACGCTAGCTTGCCTTACAAGAAACACACTCTGCTTTTGAGAAAAGAGCACTCTTCTACTCTACTGTGTTTCCTATAGGGCCAGAATAGTGAGCTTGCTCAGAACAAAAGAACTGTGCTTCCTACACACAGGGGCCATATCTAGTTCAACTCTGCTTAGGAAACTGAGAAGAACAGTAGCTCATCTTCAGTCCAATACAGTGTACTTGCTGGGAACAGACGCGAGTGCTATTTGCACTATGTATGGCAATGGGATCTCAATAGTGACTTTCCTTACCAGAAAAGAACTCTAGCTCGTAGGACCAAAAACTACATGTGATTCAACTCCATTTAGGACTGGGAAACAAATGCTAGCTCGCCTTACAAGAAACGCACTCTGCTTTTGAGAAAAGAGCACTCTTCTACTCTACTGTGTTTCCTACAGGGCCAAAACAGTGAGCTTGCTCAGAACAAAAGAACTGTGCTTCCTACACACACGGCCATATCTAGTTCAATTCTGCTTAAGAAACTGACAAGAACAGTAGATCCTCTTCCGTCCCATACACTGTACTTGCTGGGAACAGTCGCCAGTGCTACTTGCCCTGTGTATGACAATGGGAGCACAATAGTGACTCTTCTTACCAGAAAACATCTCTTGCTGGTAGGACCAGAAACTGCATGTGATTCAACTCCATTTAGGACTGGGAAACCAACGCTAGCTCGCTTTACAAGAAAAACACTCTGCTTTTGAGAAAAGAGCCCTCTTCTACTCTACTGTGTTTCCTATAGGGCCAGAATAGTGAGCTTGCTCAGAACAAAAGAACTGTGCTTCCTACACACACGGGCTATATCTAGTTCAACTCTGCTTAGGAAACTGACAAGAACAGTAGCTCCTCTTCAGTCCAATACACTGTAAATGCTGGGAACAGACGCCAGTGCTATTTGCCCTGTGTATGATAATGGGAGCGCAATAGTGACTCTTCTTACCAGAAAACAACTCTTGCTCATAGGACCAGAAACTGCACGTGATTCAACTCCATTTATAACTGGAAAACAAACGCTAGCTCGCCTTACAATAAACAAACTCTGCTTTTGAGAAAAGAGCAGTCTTCTAGTCTAATGTGTTTTTTTGTAGGGCCAGAATAGTGAGCTTGCTCAGAACAAAAGAACTGTGCTTCCTACACACACCGAATATATCTAGTTCAACTCTGCTTAGGAAACTGACAAGAACAGTAGATCCTCTTCAGTCCAATACACTGTATATGCTGGGAACAGACGCCAGTGCTATTTGCCCTGTGTATGACAATGGGAGCGCAATAGTGACTCTTCTTACCAGAAAACAACTCTTGCTCATAGGACCAGAAACTGCATGTGACACAACTCCATTTAGGACTGGGAAACAAACGCTAGCTCACCTTACAAGAAACACACTCTGCTTTTGAGAAAAGAGCACTCTTCTACTCTACTGTGTTTCCTATGGGGTCCGAACAGTGAGCTTGCTCAGAACAAAAGAACTGTGCTTCCTACACACACGGGACATATCTAGTTCAACTCTGCTTAGGAAACTGAGAAGAACAGTAGCTCATCTTCAGTCCAATACAGTGTACTTGCTGGGAACAGACACGAGTGCTATTTGCACTATGTATGGCAATGGGATCTCAATAGTGACTTTCCTTACCAGAAAACAACTCTAGCTCGTAGGACCAAAAACTGCATGTGATTCAACTCCATTTAGGACTGGGAAACAAACGCTAGCTCGCCTTACAAGAAACACACTCTGCTTTTGAGAAAAGAGCACTCTTCTACTCTACTGTGTTTCCTACAGTGCCAAAACAGTGAGCTTGCTCAGAACAAAAGAACTGTGCTTCCTACACACACGGCCATATCTAGTTCAATTCTGCTTAAGAAACTGACAAGAACAGTAGATCCTCTTCCGTCCCATACACTGTACTTGCTGGGAACAGACGCCAGTGCTATTTGCCCTGTGTATGACAATGGGAGCACAATAGTGACTCTTCTTACCAGAAAACAACTCTTGCTCGTAGGACCAGAAACTGCATGTGATTCAACTCCATTTAGGACTGGGAAACAAATGCTAGCTCGCTTTACAAGAAAAACCCTCTGCTTTTGAGAAAAGAGCCCTCTTCTACTCTACTGTGTTTCCTGTAGGGCCAGAATAGTGAGCTTGCTCAGAACAAAAGAACTGTGCTTCCTACACACACGGGCTATATCTAGTTCAACTCTGCTTAGGAAACTGATAAGAACAGTAGCTCCTCTTCAGTCCAATACACTGTATATGCTGGGAACAGACGCCAGTGCTATTTGCCCTGTGTATGATAATGGGAGAGCAATAGTGACTCTTCTTACCAGAAAACAACTCTTTCTCATAGGACCAGAAACGGCACGTGATTCAACTCCATTTATAACTGGAAAACAAACGCTAGCTCGCCTTACAATAAACAAACTCTGCTTTTGAAAAGACCACTCTTCTAGTCTAATGTGTTTTTTTGTAGGGCCAGAATAGTGAGCTTGCTCAGAACAAAAGAACTGTGCTTCCTACACACACCGACTATATCTAGTTCAACTCTGCTTAGGAAACTGACAAGAACAGTAGATCCTCTTCAGTCCAATACACTGTACATGCTGGGAACAGACGCCAGTGCTATTTGCCCTGTGTATGTCAATGGGAGCGCAATAGTGACTCTTCTTACCAGAAAACAACTCTTGATCATAGGACCAGAAACTGCATGTGACACAACTCCATTTAGGACTGGGAAACAAACGCTAGCTCACCTTACAAGAAACACACTCTGCTTTTGAGAAAAGAGCACTCTTCTACTCTACTGTGTTTCCTATGGGGTCCGAACAGTGAGCTTGCTCAGAACAAAAGAACTGTGCTTCCTACACACACGGGACATATCTACTTCAACTCTGCTTAGGAAACTGACAAGAACAGTAGCTCCTCTTCAGTCCAATACACTGTACTTGCTGTGAACAGACGCGAGTGCTATTTGCACTGTGTATGGAAATGGGAGCGCAATAGTGACTCTTCTTACCAGATAACAACTCTTGCTCGTAGGACCAGAAACTGCATGGGATTCAACTCCATTCCTTACTGGGAAACAAACACTAGCTCGCCTTACAAGAAACACACTCTGCTTTTGAGAAAAGACCACTATTCTACTCTACTGTGTTTCCTATGGGATCCGAACAGTGAGCTTGCTCAGAACAAAAGAACTGTGCTTCCTACACACACGGGCCATATCTAGTTCAACTCTGCTTAGGAAACTGACAAGAACAGTAGCTCCTATTCAGTCCAATACCCTGTACTTGGTGGAACAGACGCGAGAGCTATTTGCACTGTGTATGGCAGTGGGAGCGCAATAGTGACTTTCCTTACCAGAAAAGAACTCTTGTTCGTAGGACCAAAAACTGCATGTGATTCAACTCCATTTAGTACTGGGAAACAAACGCTAGCTTGCCTTACAAGAAACACACTCTGCTTTTTAGAAAAGAGCACTCTTCTACTCTACTGTGTTTCCTATAGGGCCAAAACAGTGAGCTTGCTCAGAACAAAAGAACTGTGCTTCCTACACACACGGCCATATCTAGTTCAATTCTGCTTAGGAAACTGACAAGAATAGTAGATCCTCTTCAGTCCAATACACTGTACATTCTTGGAACAGATGCCAGTGCTATTTGCCCTGTGTATGACAACGCGAGCGCAATAGTGACTCTTCTTACCAGAAAACAACTCCTGCTCGTAGGACCAGAAACTGCATGTGATTCAACTCCATTTAGGACTGGGAAACAAACACTAGCTCACCTTACAAGAAACATACTCTCCTTTTGAGAAAAGAGCACTCTTGTACTCTACTGTGTTTCCTATGGGGTCCGAACAGTGAGCTTGCTCAGAACAAAAAAAACTTTGTTTCCTACACAAACGGGCCATACCTAGTTCAACTCTGCTTAGGAAACTGACAAGAACAGTAGCTCCTCTTCAGTCCAATACACTGTACTTGCTGGGAACAGACGCGAGTGCTATTTGCACTGTGTATGGCAATGGGAGCACAATAGTGACTCTTCTTACCAGAAAAGAACTCTTGCTCGTAGGACCGCAAACTGCATGTGATTCAACTCCATTTAGGACTGGGAAACAAACGCTAGCTCGCCTTACAAGAAACACACTCTGCTTTTAAGAAAAGAGCACTCTTCTACTCTAAAGTGTTTCCTATAGGACCAGAAGAGTGAGCTTACTCAGAACAAAAGAACTGTGCTTCCTACACACACGGCCATATCTAGTTCACTTATGCTTAGGAAACTAACAAGAACAGTAGATCCTCTTCAGTCCCATACACTGTACTTGATGGGAACAGACGCGAGTGCTATTTGCACTGTGTATGTCAATGTGAGCGCAATAGTGTCTTTCCTTACCAGAAAAACACTCTAGCTCATAGGACCAGAAACTGCATGTGATTCAACTCCATTTAGGACTGGGAACCAAACGCTAGCTTGCCTTACAAGAAACACACTCTGCTTTTGAGAAAAGAGCACTCTTCTACTCTACTGTGTTTCCTATAGGGCCAGAATAGTGAGCTTGCTCAGAACAAAATAACTGTGCTTCCTACACACAGGGGCCATATCTAGTTCAACTCTGCTTAGGAAACTGACAAGAACAGTAGCTCCTCTTCAGTCCAATACACTGTATATGCTGGGAACAGACGCCAGTGCTATTTGCCCTGTGTATGATAATGGGAGCGCAATAGTGACTCTTCTTACCAGAAAACAACTCGTGCTCATAGGACCAGAAACTGCACGTGATTCAACTCCATTTATAACTGGAAAACAAACACTAGCTCGCCTTACAATAAACAAACTCTGCTTTGCAGAAAAGAGCACTCTTCTAGTCTAATGTGTTTTTTTGTAGGGCCAGAATAGTGAGCTTGCTCAGAACAAAAGAACTGTGCTTCCTGCACACACCGACTATATCTAGTTCAACTCTGCTTAGGAAACTGACAAGAACAGTAGATCCTCTTCAGTCCAATACACTGTACATGCTGGGAACCGACGCCAGTGCTATTTGCCCTGTGTATGACAATGGGAGCGCAATAGTGACTCTTCTTACAAGAAAAAAACTCTTGCTCATAGGACCAGAAACTGCATGTGACACAACTCCATTTAGGACTGGGAAACAAACGCTAGCTCACCTTACAAGAAACACACTCTGCTTTTGAGAAAAGAGCACTCTTCTCCTCTACTGTGTTTCCTATGGGGTCCGAACAGTGAGCTTACTCAGAACAAAAGAACTGTGCTTCCTACACACACGGGCCATATCCAGTTCAATTCTGCTTAGGAAACTGACAAGAACAGTAGATCCTCTTCAGTCCCATACACTGTACTTGATGGGAACAGACGCGAGTGCTATTTGCACTGTGTATGTCAATGGGAGCGCAATAGTGTCTTTCCTTACCAGAAAAACACTCTAGCTCATAGGACCAGAAACTGCATGTGATTCAACTCCATTTAGGACTGGGAACCAAACGCTAGCTTGCCTTACAAGAAACACACTCTGCTTTTGAGAAAAGAGCACTCTTCTACTCTACTGTGTTTCCTATAGGGCCAGAATAGTGAGCTTGCTCAGAACAAAATAACTGTGCTTCCTACACACAGGGGCCATATCTAGTTCAACTCTGCTTAGGAAACTGACAAGAACAGTAGCTCCTCCTCATTCCAATACACTGTATATGCTGGGAACAGACGCCAGTGCTATTTGCCCTGTGTATGATAATGGGAGCGCAATAGTGACTCTTCTTAACAGAAAACAACTCGTGCTCATAGGACCAGAAACTGCACGTGATTCAACTCCATTTATAACTGGAAAACAAACGCTAGCTCGCCTTACAATAAACAAACTCTGCTTTTGAGAAAAGAGCACTCTTCTTGTCTAATGTGTTTTTTTGTAGGGCCAGAATAGTGAGCTTGATCAGAACAAAAGAACTGTGCTTCCTGCACACACCGACTATATCTAGTTCAACTCTGCTTAGGAAACTGACAAGAACAGTAGATCCTCTTCAGTCCAATACACTGTACATGCTGGGAACCGACGCCAGTGCTATTTGCCCTGTGTATGACAATGGGAGCGCGATTTTGACTCTTCTTACCAGAAAAAAACTCTTGCTCATAGGACCAGAAACTGCATGTGACTCAACTCCATTTAGGACTGGGAAACAAACGCTAGCTCGATTACAATTAACACACTCTGCTTTTGAGAAAAGAGCACTCTTCTACTCTACTGTATTTCCTATAGGGCCAGAATAGTGAGCTTGCTCAGAACAAAAGAACTGTGCTTCCTACACACAGGGGCCATATCTAGTTCAACTCTGCTTAGGAAACTGAGAAGAACGGTAGCTCATCTTCAGTCCAATACAGTGTACTTGCTGGGAACAGACGCGAGTGCTATTTGCACTATGTATGGCAACGGGATCTCAATAGTGACTTTCCTTACCAGAAAACAACTCTAGCTCATAGGACCAAAAACTGCATGTGATTCAACTCCATTTAGGACTGGGAAACAAACGCTAGCTCGCCTTACAAGAAACACACTCTGCTTTTGAGAAAAGAGCACTCTTCTACTCTACTCTGTTTCCTATGGTTTTGATCAGTGAGCTTACAGTACAAAAGAACTGGGCTTCCTCACACACGGGCCATATCTAGTTCAACTCTGCTTAGGAAACTGACAAGAACAGTAGCTCCTCTTCAGTCCAATACACTGTACTTGATGGGAACAGACGCGAGTCCTCTTTGCACTGTGTGTGTCAATGGGAGCGCAATAGTGACTTTCCTTACCAGAAAACAACTCTAGCTCGTAGGACCAAAAACTGCATGGGATTCAACTCAATTTAGGACTGGGAAACAAATGCTAGCTCGCCTTACAAGAAACACACTCTGCTTTTGAGAAAAGAGCACTCTTCTACTCTACTGTGTTTCCTATAGGGCCAAAAGAGTGAGCTTGCTCAGAACAAAAGAACTGAGCATCCTACACACATGGCCATATCAAGTTCAATTCTGCTTAGGAAACTGACAAGAACAGTAGCTCCTCTTCAGTCCAATACACTGTACATGCTGGGAACAGATGCCAGTGCTATTTGCCCTGTGTATGACAATGGGAGCGCAATAGTGACTCTTCTTACCAGAAAACAACTCTTGCTCGTAGGACCAGACACTGCATGTGATTCAACTCCATTTATAACTGGCAAACAAATGCTAGCTCGCCTTACAATAAACACACTCTGCTTTTGAGAAAAGAGCAGTCATCTTGTCTAATGTGTTTTTTCTAGGGCCAGAATAGTGAGCTTGCTCAGAACAAAAGAACTGTGCTTCCTACACACACCATCTATATCTAATTCAACTCTGCTTAGGAAACTGACAAGAACAGTAGCTCCTCTTCAGTCCAATACACTGTACATGCTGGGAACAGACGCCAGTGCTATTTGCCCTGTGTATGTCAATGGGAGCGTAATAGTGACTCTTCTTACCAGAAAACATCTCTTGCTCGTAGGACCAGAAACTGCATGGGATTCAACTCCATTTAGGACTGCGAAAGAAACGCTAGCTCGCCTTACAAGAAACACACTCTGCTTTTGAGAAAAGAGCACTCTTCTACTCTACAGTGATTCCTATGGTGTCTGAACAGTGAGCTTGCTCAGAACAAAAGAACTGTGCTTCCTACACACACGGGCCATATCCAGTTCAATTCTGCTTAGGAAACTGACAAGAACAGTAGATCCTCTTCAGTCCAATACACTGTACATGCAGGGGACAGATGCTAGTGCTATTTGCAATGTGTATGACAATGGGACCGCAATAGTGACTCTTCTTACCAGAAAATATCTCTTGCTCATAGGACCACAAACTGCATGTGATTCAACTCCATTTAGGACTGCAAAACAAAAGCTAGCTCGCCTTACAAGAAACACACTCTGCTTTTGAGAAAAGAGCACTCTTCTACTCTTCTGTGTTTCCTTTGGGGTCCAAACAGTGAGCTTGCTCAGAACAAAAGAACTGTGCTTCCTACACACACGGGCTATATCTAGTTCAACTCTGCTTAGGAAACTGACAAGAACAGTAGCTCCTCTTCAGTCCAATACACTGTACTTGCTGGGAACAGACGCCAGTGCTATTTGCCCTGTGTATGACAATGGGAGTTCAATAGTGACTCTTCTTACCAGAAAAAAAACTCTTGCTCCTAGGACCAGAAACTGCATGTGATTCAACTCCATTTAGGACTGCGCAACAAACGCTTGCTTGCCTTACAAGAAAAACACTCTGCTTTTGAGAAAAGGGCATTCTTCTACTCTACTCTGTTTCCTATGGGTTCGATCAGTGAGCTTACAGTACAAAAGAACTGTGCTTCCTACATACACGGGCCATATCTAGTTCAAATCTGCTTAGGAAACTGACAAGAACAATAGCTCCTCTTCAGTCCAATACACTGAACTTGATGGGAACAGACGCGAGTCCTCTTTGCACTGTGTGTGGCAATGGGAGGGCAATGGTGATTTTCCTTACCAGAAAACAACTCTTGCTCGTAGGATCAAAAACTGCATGTGATTCAATTACATTTAGCACTGGGAAACAAATGCTAGCATCCCTTACAAGAAACACACTCTGCTTTTGAGAAAAGATCACTCTTCTACTCTACTGTGTTTCCTATAGGGCCAGAAAAGTGAGCTTACTCAGAACAAAAGAACTGTGCTTCCTACACACACGGCCATATCTAGTTCAATTTTGCTTAGGAAACTAACAAGAACAGTAGATCCTCCTCAGTCCCATACACTGTACTTGCTGTTAACAAACGCGAGTGCTATTTGCACTGTATATGGCAATGGGAGCGAAATAGTGACTCTTCTTACCACAAAACAACTCTTGCTCGTAGGACCAGAAACTGCATGTGATTCAACTCCTTTTAGGACGGGAAACAAACGCTAGCTCGCCTTACAAGAAACACTCTCTGCTTTTGAGAAAAGAGCACTCTTCTACTCTACTGTATTTCCTATAGGACCAGAATAGTGAGCTTGCTCAGAACAAAAGAACTGTGCTTCCTACACACACGGGCTATATCTAGTTCAACTCTGCTTAGGAAACTGACAAGAACAGTAGCTCCTCTTCAGTCCAATACACTGTACTTGGTGGGAACAGACGCCAGTGCTATTTACCCTGTGTATGACAATGGGAGCTCAATAGTGTCTTTCCTTACCAGAAAAACACTCTAGCTCGTAGGACCAGAAACTTCATGTGATTCAACTCCATTTAGGACTGGGAACCAAACGCTAGCTTGCCTTACAAGAAACACACTCTGCTTTTGAGAAAAGAGCACTCTTCTACTCTACTGTGTTTCCTATAGGGCCAGAATAGTGAGCTTGTTCAGAACAAAAGAACTGTGCTTCCTACACACAGGGGCCATATCTAGTTCAACTCTGCTTAGGAAACTGAGAAGAACAGTAGCTCATCTTCAGTCCAATACAGTGTACTTGCTGGGAACAGACGCGAGTGCTATTTGCACTATGTATGGCAATGGGATCTCAATAGTGACTTTCCTTACCAGAAAACAACTCTAGCTCGTAGGACCAAAAACTACATGTGATTCAACTCCATTTAGGACTGGGAAACAAACGCTAGCTCGCTTTACAAGAAAAACACTCTGCTTTTGAGAAAAGAGCACTCTTCTACTCTACTGTGTTTCCTATAGGGCCAAAAGAGTGAGCTTGCTCAGAACAAAAGAACTGAGCATCCTACACACATGGCCATATCAAGTTCAATTCTGCTTAGGAAACTGACAAGAACAGTAGCTCCTCTTCAGTCCAATACACTGTACTTGCTGTGAACAGACGCGAGTGCTATTTGCACTGTGTATGGAAATGGGAGCGCAATAGTGACTTTTCTTACCAGATAACAACTCTTGCTCGTAGGACCAGAAACTGCATGGGATTCAACTCCATTCCTTACTGGGAAACAAACACTAGCTCGCCTTACAAGAAACACACTCTGCTTTTGAGAAAAGACCACTATTCTACTCTACTGTGTTTCCTATGGGATCCGAACAGTGAGCTTGCTCAGAACAAAAGAACTGTGCTTCCTACACACACGGGCCATATCTAGTTCAACTCTGCTTAGGAAACTGACAAGAGCAGTAGCTCCTATTCAGTCCAATACCCTGTACTTGGTGGAACAGACGCGAGAGCTATTTGCACTGTGTATGGCAGTGGGAGCGCAATAGTGACTTTCCTTACCAGAAAAGAACTCTTGTTCGTAGGACCAAAAACTGCATGTGATTCAACACCATTTAGTACTGGGAAACAAACGCTAGCTCGCCTTACAAGAAACACACTCTGCTTTTGAGAAAAGAGCACTCTTCTACTCTACTGTGTTTCCTATAGGGCCAAAAGAGTGAGCTTGCTCAGAACAAAAGAACTGAGCATCCTACACACATGGCCATATCAAGTTCAATTCTGCTTAGGAAACTGACAAGAACAGTAGCTCCTCTTCAGTCCAATACACTGTACATGCTGGGAACAGATGCCAGTGCTATTTGCCCTGTGTATGACAATGGGAGCGCAATAGTGACTCTTCTTACCAGAAAACAACTCTTGCTCGTAGGACCAGACACTGCATGTGATTCAACTCCATTTATAACTGGCAAACAAATGCTAGCTCGCCTTACAATAAACACACTCTGCTTTTGAGAAAAGAGCAGTCATCTTGTCTAATGTGTTTTTTCTAGGGCCAGAATAGTGAGCTTGCTCAGAACAAAAGAACTGTGCTTCCTACACACACCATCTATATCTAATTCAACTCTGCTTAGGAAACTGACAAGAACAGTAGCTCCTCTTCAGTCCAATACACTGTACATGCTGGGAACAGACGCCAGTGCTATTTGCCCTGTGTATGTCAATGGGAGCGTAATAGTGACTCTTCTTACCAGAAAACATCTCTTGCTCGTAGGACCAGAAACTGCATGGGATTCAACTCCATTTAGGACTGCGAAAGAAACGCTAGCTCGCCTTACAAGAAACACACTCTGCTTTTGAGAAAAGAGCACTCTTCTACTCTACAGTGATTCCTATGGTGTCTGAACAGTGAGCTTGCTCAGAACAAAAGAACTGTGCTTCCTACACACACGGGCCATATCCAGTTCAATTCTGCTTAGGAAACTGACAAGAACAGTAGATCCTCTTCAGTCCAATACACTGTACATGCAGGGGACAGATGCTAGTGCTATTTGCAATGTGTATGACAATGGGACCGCAATAGTGACTCTTCTTACCAGAAAATATCTCTTGCTCATAGGACCACAAACTGCATGTGATTCAACTCCATTTAGGACTGCAAAACAAAAGCTAGCTTGCCTTACAAGAAACACACTCTGCTTTTGAGAAAAGAGCACTCTTCTACTCTTCTGTGTTTCCTTTGGGGTCCAAACAGTGAGCTTGCTCAGAACAAAAGAACTGTGCTTCCTACACACACGGGCTATATCTAGTTCAACTCTGCTTAGGAAACTGACAAGAACAGTAGCTCCTCTTCAGTCCAATACACTGTACTTGCTGGGAACAGACGCCAGTGCTATTTGCCCTGTGTATGACAATGGGAGTTCAATAGTGACTCTTCTTACCAGAAAAAAAACTCTTGCTCGTAGGACCAGAAACTGCATGTGATTCAACTCCATTTAGGACTGCGCAACAAACGCTTGCTTGCCTTACAAGAAAAACACTCTGCTTTTGATAAAAGGGCACTCTGCTACTCTACTCTGTTTCCTATGGGTTCGATCAGTGAGATTACAGTACAAAAGAACTGTGCTTCCTACATACACGGGCCATATCTAGTTCAAATCTGCTTAGGAAACTGACAAGAACAGTAGCTCCTCTTCAGTCCAATACACTGAACTTGATGGGAACAGACGCGAGTCCTCTTTGCACTGTGTGTGGCAATGGGAGGGCAATGGTGATTTTCCTTACCAGAAAACAACTCTTGCTCGTAGGATCAAAAACTGCATGTGATTCAATTACATTTAGCACTGGGAAACAAATGCTAGCATCCCTTACAAGAAACACACTCTGCTTTTGAGAAAAGATCACTCTTCTACTCTACTGTGTTTCCTATAGGGCCAGAAAAGTGAGCTTACTCAGAACAAAAGAACTGTGCTTCCTACACACACGGCCATATCTAGTTCAATTTTGCTTAGGAAACTAACAAGAACAGTAGATCCTCCTCAGTCCCATACACTGTACTTGCTGTTAACAAACGCGAGTGCTATTTGCACTGTATATGGCAATGGGAGCGAAATAGTGACTCTTCTTACCACAAAACAACTCTTGCTCGTAGGACCAGAAACTGCATGTGATTCAACTCCTTTTAGGACGGGAAACAAACGCTAGCTCGCCTTACAAGAAACACTCTCTGCTTTTGAGAAAAGAGCACTCTTCTACTCTACTGTATTTCCTATAGGACCAGAATAGTGAGCTTGCTCAGAACAAAAGAACTGTGCTTCCTACACACACGGGCTATATCTAGTTCAACTCTGCTTAGGAAACTGACAAGAACAGTAGCTCCTCTTCAGTCCAATACACTGTACTTGGTGGGAACAGACGCCAGTGCTATTTACCCTGTGTATGACAATGGGAGCTCAATAGTGTCTTTCCTTACCAGAAAAACACTCTAGCTCGTAGGACCAGAAACTTCATGTGATTCAACTCCATTTAGAACTGGGAACCAAACGCTAGCTTGTCTTACAAGAAACACACTCTGCTTTTGAGAAGAGAGCACTCTTCTACTCTACTGTGTTTCCTATAGGGCCAGAATAGTGAGCTTGTTCAGAACAAAAGAACTGTGCTTCCTACACACAGGGGCCATATCTAGTTCAACTCTGCTTAGGAAACTGAGAAGAACAGTAGCTCATCTTCAGTCCAATACAGTGTACTTGCTGGGAACAGACGCGAGTGCTATTTGCACTATGTATGGCAATGGGATCTCAATAGTGACTTTCCTTACCAGAAAACAACTCTAGCTCGTAGGACCAAAAACTACATGTGATTCAACTCCATTTAGGACTGGGAAACAAACGCTAGCTCGCTTTACAAGAAAAACACTCTGCTTTTGAGAAAAGAGCCCTCTTCTACTCTACTGTGTTCCCTATAGGGCCAGAATAGTGAGCTTGCTCAGAACAAAAGAACTGTGCTTCCTACACACACGGGCTATATCTAGTTCAACTCTGCTTAGGAAACTGACAAGAACAGTAGCTCCTCTTCAGTCCAATACACTGTATATGCTGGGAACAGACGCCAGTGCTATTTGCCCTGTGTATGATTATGGGAGCGCAATAGTGACTCTTCTTACCAGAAAACAACTCTTGCTCATAGGACCAGAAACTGCACGTGATTCAACTCCATTTATAACTGGAAAACAAACGCTAGCTCGCCTTACAATAAACAAACTCTGCTTTTGAGAAAAGACCACTCTTCTAGTCTAATGTGTTTTTTTGTAGGGCCAGAATAGTGAGCTTGCTCAGAACAAAAGAACTGTGCTTCCTACACACACCGACTATATCTAGTTCAACTCTGCTTAGGAAACTGACAAGAACAGTAGATCCTCTTCAGTCCAATACACTGTACATGCTGGGAACAGACGCCAGTGCTATTTGCCCTGTGTATGACAATGGGAGCGCAATAGTGACTCTTCTTACCAGAAAACAACTCTTGATCATAGGACCAGAAACTGCATGTGACACAACTCCATTTAGGACTGGGAAACAAACGCTAGCTCACCTTACAAGAAACACACTCTGCTTTTGAGAAAAGAGCACTCTTCTACTCTACTGTGTTTCCTATGGGGTCCGAACAGTGAGCTTGCTCAGAACAAAAGAACTGTGCTTCCTACACACACGGGACATATCTACTTCAACTCTGCTTAGGAAACTGACAAGAACAGTAGCTCCTCTTCAGTCCAATACACTGTACTTGCTGTGAACAGACGCGAGTGCTATTTGCACTGTGTATGGAAATGGGAGCGCAATAGTGACTTTTCTTACCAGATAACAACTCTTGCTCGTAGGACCAGAAACTGCATGGGATTCAACTCCATTCCTTACTGGAAAAACAAACACTAGCTCGCCTTACAAGAAACACACTCTGCTTTTGAGAAAAGACCACTATTCTACTCTACTGTGTTTCCTATGGGATCCGAACAGTGAGCTTGCTCAGAACAAAAGAACTGTGCTTCCTACACACACGGGCCATATCTAGTTCAACTCTGCTTAGGAAACTGACAAGAGCAGTAGCTCCTATTCAGTCCAATACCCTGTACTTGGTGGAACAGACGCGAGAGCTATTTGCACTGTGTATGGCAGTGGGAGCGCAATAGTGACTTTCCTTACCAGAAAAGAACTCTTGTTCGTAGGACCAAAAACTGCATGTGATTCAACACCATTTAGTACTGGGAAACAAACGCTAGCTCGCCTTACAAGAAACACACTCTGCTTTTGAGAAAAGAGCACTCTTCTACTCTACTGTGTTTCCTATAGGGCCAAAACAGTGAGCTTGCTCAGAACAAAAGAACTGTGCTTCCTACAAACAGGGGCCATATCTAGTTCAACTCTGCTTAGAAAACTGAAAAGAACAGTAGCTCCTCCTCAGTCCAATAAACTGTATATGCTGGGAACAGACGCCAGTGCTATTTGCCCTGTGTATGATAATGGGAGCGCAATAGTGACTCTTCTTACCAGAAAACAACTCGTGCTCATAGGACCAGAAACTGCACGTGATTCAACTCCATTTATAACTGGAAAACAAACGCTAGCTCGCCTTACAATAAACAAACTCTGCTTTTGAGAAAAGAGCACTCTTCTAGTCTAATGTGTTTTTTTGTAGGGCCAGAATAGTGAGCTTGCTCAGAACAAAAGAACTGTGCTTCCTGCACACACCGACTATATCTAGTTCAACTCTGCTTAGGAAACTGACAAGAACAGTAGATCCTCTTCAGTCCAATACACTGTACATGCTGGGAACCGACGCCAGTGCTATTTGCCCTGTGTATGACAATGGGAGCGCAATAGTGACTCTTCTTACCCGAAAAAAAACTTTTGCTCATAGGACCAGAAACTGCATGTGACTCAACTCCATTTAGGACTGGGAAACAAACGCTAGCTCGATTACAAGAAACACACTCTGCTTTTGAGAAAAGAGCACTCTTCTACTCTACTGTGTTTCCTATAGCGCCAGAATAGTGAGCTTGCTCAGAACAAAAGAACTGTGCTTCCTACACACAGGGGCCATATCTAGTTCAACTCTGCTTAGGAAACTGAGAAGAACAGTAGCTCATCTTCAGTCCAATACAGTGTACTTGCTGGGAACAGACGGGAGTGCTATTTGCACTATGTATGGCAACGGGATCTCAATAGTGACTTTCCTTACCAGAAAACAACTCTAGCTCGTAGGACCAAAAACTGCATGTGATTCAACTCCATATAGGACTGGGAAACAAACGCTAGCTTGCCTTACAAGAAACACACTCTGCTTTTGAAAAAAGAGCACTCTTCTACTCTACTGTGTTTCCTACAGGGCCAAAACAGTGAGCTTGCTCAGAACAAAAGAACTGTGCTTCCTACACACACGGCCATATCTAGTTCAATTCTGCTTAAGAAACTGACAAGAACAGTAGATCCTCTTCCGTCCCATACACTGTACTTGCTGGGAACAGACGCCAGTGCTATTTGCCCTGTGTATGACAATGGGAGCACAATAGTGACTCTTCTTACCAGAAAACAACTCTTGCTCGTAGGACCAGAAACTGCATGTGATTCAACTCCATTTAGGACTGGGAAACAAACGCTAGCTCGCTTTACAAGAAAAACACTCTGCTTTTGAGAAAAGAGCACTCTTCTACTCTACTGTGTTTCCTATAGGGCCAGAACAGTGAGCTTGCTCAGAACAAAAGAACTGTGCTTCCTACACACACGGGCTATATCTAGTTCAACTCTGCTTAGGAAACTGACAAGAACAGTAGCTCCTCTTCAGTCCAATACACTGTATATGCTGGGAACAGACGCCAGTGCTATTTGCCCTGGGTATGATAATGGGAGCACAATAGTGACTCTTCTTACCAGAAAACAACTCTTGCTCTTAGGACCAGAAACTGCATGTGATTCAACTCCATTTAGGACTGGGAAACAAACGCTAGCTCGCCTTACAAGAAACAAACTCTGCTTTTGAGAAAAGAGCACTCTTCTACTCTACTCTGTTTCCTATGGTTTTGATCAGTGAGCTTACAGTACAAAAGAACTGGGCTTCCTACACACACGGGCCATATCTAGTTCAACTCTGCTTAGGAAACTGACAAGAACAGTAGCTCCTCTTCAGTCCAATACACTGTACTTGATGGGAACAGACGCGAGTCCTCTTTGCACTGTGTGTGTCAATGGGAGCGCAATAGTGACTTTCCTTACCAGAAAACAACTCTAGCTCGTAGGACCAAAAACTTCATGTGATTCAACTCAATTTAGGACTGGGAAACAAATGCTAGCTCGCCTTACAAGAAACACACTCTGCTTTTGAGAAAAGAGCACTCTTCTACTCTACTGTGTTTCCTATAGGGCCAAAAGAGTGAGCTTGCTCAGAACAAAAGAACTGAGCATCCTACACACATGGCCATATCAAGTTCAATTCTGCTTAGGAAACTGACAAGAACAGTAGCTCCTCTTCAGTCCAATACACTGTACATGCTGGGAACAGACGCCAGTGCTATTTGCCCTGTGTATGATAATGGGAGCACAATAGTGACTCTTCTTACCAGAAAACAACTCTTGCTCGTAGGACCACACTGCATGTGATTCAACTCCATTTATAACTGGCAAACAAATGCTAGCTCGCCTTACAATAAACACACTCTGCTTTTGAGAAAAGAGCACTCATCTTGTCTAATGTGTTTTTTCTAGGGCCAGAATAGTGAGCTTGCTCAGAACAAAAGAACTGTGCTTCCTACACACACCGACTATATCTAATTCAACTCTGCTTAGGAAACTGACAAGAACAGTAGCTCCTCTTCAGTCCAATACACTGTACATGCTGGGAACAGACGCCAGTGCTATTTGCCCTGTGTATGTCAATGGGAGCGTAATAGTGACTCTTCTTACCAGAAAACATCTCTTGCTCGTAGGACCAGAAACTGCATGGGATTCAACTCCATTTAGGACTGAGAAAGAAACGCTAGCTCGCCTTACAAGAAACACACTCTGCTTTTGAGAAAAGAGCACTCTTCTACTCTACAGTGATTCCTATGGGGTCTGAACAGTGAGCTTGCTCAGAACAAAAGAACTGTGCTTCCTACACACACGGGCCATATCCAGTTCAATTCTGCTTAGGAAACTGACAAGAACAGTAGATCCTCTTCAGTCCAATACACTGTACATGCAGGGGACAGATGCTAGTGCTATTTGCAATGTGTATGACAATGGGACCGCAATAGTGACTCTTCTTACCAGAAAATATCTCTTGCTCATAGGACCACAAACTGCATGTGATTCAACTCCATTTAGGACTGCAAAACAAAAGCTAGCTCGCCTTACAAGAAACACACTCTGCTTTTGAGAAAAGAGCACTCTTCTACTCTTCTGTGTTTCCTTTGGGGTCCAAACAGTGAGCTTGCTCAGAACAAAAGAACTGTGCTTCCTACACACACGGGCTATATCTAGTTCAACTCTGCTTAGGAAACTGACAAGAACAGTAGCTCCTCTTCAGTCCAATACACTGTACTTGCTGGGAACAGACGCCAGTGCTATTTGCCCTGTGTATGACAATGGGAGTTCAATAGTGACTCTTCTTACCAGAAAAAAAACTCTTGCTCGTAGGACCAGAAACTGCATGTGATTCAACTCCATTTAGGACTGCGCAACAAACGCTTGCTTGCCTTACAAGAAAAACACTCTGCTTTTGAGAAAAGGGCACTCTTCTACTCTACTCTGTTTCCTATGGGTTTGATCAGTGAGCTTACAGTACAAAAGAACTGTGCTTCCTACATACACGGGCCATATCTAGTTCAAATCTGCTTAGGAAACTGACAAGAACAGTAGCTCCTCTTCAGTCCAATACACTGAACTTGATGGGAACAGACGCGAGTCCTCTTTGCACTGTGTGTGGCAATGGGAGGGCAATGGTGATTTTCCTTACCAGAAAACAACTCTTGCTCGTAGGATCAAAAACTGCATGTGATTCAATTACATTAGCACTGGGAAACAAATGCTAGCATCCCTTACAAGAAACACACTCTGCTTTTGAGAAAAGATCACTCTTCTACTCTACTGTGTTTCCTATAGGGCAGGAAAAGTGAGCTTACTCAGAACAAAAGAACTGTGCTTCCTACACACACGGCCATATCTAGTTCAATTTTGCTTAGGAAACTAACAAGAACAGTAGATCCTCCTCAGTCCCATACACTGTACTTGCTGTTAACAAACGCGAGTGCTATTTGCACTGTATATGGCAATGGGAGCGAAATAGTGACTCTTCATACCACAAAACAACTCTTGCTCGTAGGACCAGAAACTGCATGTGATTCAACTCCTTTTAGGATGGGAAACAAACGCTAGCTCGCCTTACAAGAAACACTCTCTGCTTTTGAGAAAAGAGCACTCTTCTACTCTACTGTATTTCCTATAGGACCAGAATAGTGAGCTTGCTCAGAACAAAAGAACTGTGCTTCCTACACACACGGGCTATATCTAGTTCAACTCTGCTTAGGAAACTGACAAGAACAGTAGCTCCTCTTCAGTCCAATACACTGTACTTGGTGGGAACAGACGCCAGTGCTATTTACCCTGTGTATGACAATGGGAGCTCAATAGTGTCTTTCCTTACCAGAAAAACACTCTAGCTCGTAGGACCAGAAACTGCATGTGATTCAACTCCATTTAGGACTGGGAAACAAACGCTAGCTTGCCTTACAAGAAACACACTCTGCTTTTGAGAAAAGAGCACTCTTCTACTCTACTGTGTTTCCTATAGGGCCAGAATAGTGAGCTTGCTCAGAACAAAAGAACTGTGCTTCCTACACACAGGGGCCATATCTAGTTCAACTCTGCTTAGGAAACTGAGAAGAACAGTAGCTCATCTTCAGTCCAATACAGTGTACTTGCTGGGAACAGACGCGAGTGCTATTTGCACTATGTATGGCAATGGGATCTCAATAGTGACTTTCCTTACCAGAAAACAACTCTAGCTCGTAGGACCAAAAACTACATGTGATTCAACTCCATTTAGGACTGGGAAACAAACGCTAGCTCGCCTTACAAGAAACACACTCTGCTTTTGAGAAAAGAGCACTCTTCTACTCTACTGTGTTTCCTACAGGGCCAAAACAGTGAGCTTGCTCAGAACAAAAGAACTGTGCTTCCTACACACACGGCCATATCTAGTTCAATTCTGCTTAAGAAACTGACAAGAACAGTAGATCCTCTTCCGTCCCATACACTGTACTTGCTGGGAACAGACGCCAGTGCTATTTGCCCTGTGTATGACAATGGGAGCACAATAGTGACTCTTCTTACCAGAAAACAACTCTTGCTCGTAGGACCAGAAACTGCATGTGATTCAACTCCATTTAGGACTGGGAAACAAACGCTAGCTCACTTTACAAGAAAAACACTCTGCTTTTGAGAAAAGAGCTCTCTTCTACTCTACTGTGTTTCCTATAGGGCCAGAATAGTGAGCTTGCTCAGAACAAAAGAACTGTGCTTCCTACACACACGGGCTATATCTAGTTCAACTCTGCTTAGGAAACTGACAAGAACAGTAGCTCCTCTTCAGTCCAATACACTGTATATGCTGGGAACAGACGCCAGTGCTATTTGCCCTGTATATGATAATGGGAGCGCAATAGTGACTCTTCTTACCAGAAAACAACTCTTGCTCATAGGACCAGAAACTGCACGTGATTCAACTCCATTTATAACTGGAAAACAAACGCTAGCTCGCCTTACAATAAACAAACTCTGCTTTTGAGAAAAGACCACTCTTCTAGTCTAATGTGTTTTTTTGTAGGGCCAGAATAGTGAGCTTGCTCAGAACAAAAGAACTGTGCTTCCTACACACACCGACTATATCTAGTTCAACTCTGCTTAGGAAACTGACAAGAACAGTAGATCCTCTTCAGTCCAATACACTGTACATGCTGGGAACAGACGCCAGTGCTATTTGCCCTGTGTATGACAATGGGAGCGCAATAGTGACTCTTCTTACCAGAAAACAACTCTTGATCATAGGACCAGAAACTGCATGTGACACAACTCCATTTAGGACTGGGAAACAAACGCTAGCTCACCTTACAAGAAACACACTCTGCTTTTGAGAAAAGAGCACTCTTCTACTCTACTGTGTTTCCTATGGGGTCCGAACAGTGAGCTTGCTCAGAACAAAAGAACTGTGCTTCCTACACACACGGGACATATCTACTTCAACTCTGCTTAGGAAACTGACAAGAACAGTAGCTCCTCTTCAGTCCAATACACTGTACTTGCTGTGAACAGACGCGAGTGCTATTTGCACTGTGTATGGAAATGGGAGCGCAATAGTGACTCTTCTTACCAGATAACAACTCTTGCTCGTAAGACCAGAAACTGCATGGGATTCAACTCCATTCCTTACTGGGAAACAAACACTAGCTCGCCTTACAAGAAACACACTCTGCTTTTGAGAAAAGACCACTATTCTACTCTACTGTGTTTCCTATGGGATCCGAACAGTGAGCTTGCTCAGAACAAAAGAACTGTGCTTCCTACACACACGGGCCATATCTAGTTCAACTCTGCTTAGGAAACTGACAAGAACAGTAGCTCCTATTCAGTCCAATACCCTGTACTTAGTGGAACAGACGCGAGAGCTATTTGCACTGTGTATGGCAGTGGGAGCGCAATAGTGACTTTCCTTACCAGAAAAGAACTCTTGTTCGTAGGACCAAAAACTGCATGTGATTCAACTCCATTTAGTACTGGGAAACAAACGCTAGCTCGCCTTACAAGAAACACACTCTGCTTTTGAGAAAAGAGCACTCTTCTACTCTACTGTGTTTCCTATAGGGCCAAAACAGTGAGCTTGCTCAGGACAAAAGAACTGTGCTTCCTACACACACGGCCATATCTAGTTCAATTCTGCTTAGGAAACTGACAAGAATAGTAGATCCTCTTCAGTCCAATACACTGTACATTCTTGGAACAGATGCCAGTGCTATTTGCCCTGTGTATGACAACGCGAGCGCAATAATGACTCTTCTTACCAGAAAACAACTCCTGCTCGTAGGACCAGAAACTGCATGTGATTCAACTCCATTTAGGACTGGGAAACAAACACTAGCTCACCTTACAAGAAAAACACTCTGCTTTTGAGAAAAGAGCACTCTTCTACTCTACTGTGTTTCCTATAGGGCCAGAATAGTGAGCTTGCTCAGAACAAAATAACTGTGCTTCCTACACACAGGGGCCATATCTAGTTCAACTCTGCTTAGAAAACTGAAAAGAACAGTAGCTCCTCCTCAGTCCAATAAACTGTATATGCTGGGAACAGACGCCAGTGCTATTTGCCCTGTGTATGATAATGGGAGCGCAATAGTGACTCTTCTTACCAGAAAACAACTCGTGCTCATAGGACCAGAAACTGCACGTGATTCAACTCCATTTATAACTGGAAAACAAACGCTAGCTCGCCTTACAATAAACAAACTCTGCTTTTGAGAAAAGAGCACTCTTCTAGTCTAATGTGTTTTTTTGTAGGGCCAGAATAGTGAGCTTGCTCAGAACAAAAGAACTGTGCTTCCTGCACACACCGACTATATCTAGTTCAACTCTGCTTAGGAAACTGACAAGAACAGTAGATCCTCTTCAGTCCAATACAATGTACATGCTGGGAACCGACGCCAGTGCTATTTGCCCTGTGTATGACAATGGGAGCGCAATAGTGACTCTTCTTACCAGAAAAAAACTCTTGCTCATAGGACCAGAAACTGCATGTGACTCAACTCCATTTAGGACTGGGAAACAAACGCTAGCTCGATTACAAGAAACACACTCTGCTTTTGAGAAAAGAGCACTCTTCTACTCTACTGTGTTTCCTATAGCACCAGAATAGTGAGCTTGCTCAGAACAAAAGAACTGTGCTTCCTACACACAGGGCCCATATCTAGTTCAACTCTGCTTAGGAAACTGAGAAGAACAGTAGCTCATCTTCAGTCCAATACAGTGTACTTGCTGGGAACAGACGGGAGTGCTATTTGCACTATGTATGGCAAAGGGATCTCAATAGTGACTTTCCTTACCAGAAAACAACTCCAGCTCGTAGGACCAAAAACTGCATGTGATTCAACTCCATTTAGGACTGGGAAACAAACGCTAGCTTGCCTTACAAGAAACACACTCTGCTTTTGAGAAAAGAGCACTCTTCTACTCTACTGTGTTTCCTACAGGGCCAAAACAGTGAGCTTGCTCAGAACAAAAGAACTGTGCTTCCTACACACACGGCCATATCTAGTTCAATTCTGCTTAAGAAACTGACAAGAACAGTAGATCCTCTTCCGTCCCATACACTGTACTTGCTGGGAACAGACGCCAGTGCTATTTGCCCTGTGTATGACAATGGGAGCACAATAGTGACTCTTCTTACCAGAAAACAACTCTTGCTCGTAGGACCAGAAACTGCATGTGATTCAACTCCATTTAGGACTGGGAAACAAACGCTAGCTCGCTTTACAAGAAAAACACTCTGCTTTTGAGAAAAGAGCACTCTTCTACTCTACTGTGTTTCCTATAGGGCCAGAACAGTGAGCTTGCTCAGAACAAAAGAACTGTGCTTCCTACACACACGGGCTATATCTAGTTCAACTCTGCTTAGGAAACTGACAAGAACAGTAGCTCCTCTTCAGTCCAATACACTGTATATGCTGGGAACAGACACCAGTGCTATTTGCCCTGTGTATGATAATGGGAGCGCAATAGTGACTCTTCTTACCAGAAAACAACTCTTGCTCTTAGGACCAGAAACTGCATGTGATTCAACTCCATTTAGGACTGGGAAACAAATGCTAGCTCGCCTTACAAGAAACACACTCTGCTTTTGAGAAAAGAGCACTCTTCTACTCTATTCTGTTTCCTATGGTTTTGATCAGTGAGCTTACAGTACAAAAGAACTGGGCTTCCTACACACACGGGCCATATCTAGTTCAACTCTGCTTAGGAAACTGACAAGAACAGTAGCTCCTCTTCAGTCCAATACACTGTACTTGATGGGAACAGACGCGAGTCCTCTTTGCACTGTGTGTGTCAATGGGAGCGCAATAGTGACTTTCCTTACCAGAAAACAACTCTAGCTCGTAGGACCAAAAACTGCATGTGATTCAACTCAATTTAGGACTGGGAAACAAATGCTAGCTCGCCTTACAAGAAACACACTCTGCTTTTGAGAAAAGAGCACTCTTCTACTCTACTGTGTTTCCTATAGGGCCAAAAGAGTGAGCTTGCTCAGAACAAAAGAACTGAGCATCCTACACACATGGCCATATCAAGTTCATTTCTGCTTAGGAAACTGACAAGAACAGTAGCTCCTCTTCAGTCCAATACACTGTACATGCTGGGAACAGACGCCAGTGCTATTTGCCCTGTGTATGATAATGGGAGCGCAATAGTGACTCTTCTTACCAGAAAACAACTCTTGCTCGTAGGACCAGACACTGCATGTGATTCAACTCCATTTATAACTGGGAAACAAACGCTAGCTCGCCTTACAAAAAACACACTCTGCTTTTGAGAAAAGAGCACTCTTCTAGTCTAATGTGTTTTTTGTAGGGGCAGAATAGTGAGCTTGCTCAGAACAAAAGAACTGTGCTTCCTACACACACCGACTATATCTAGTTCAACTCTGCTTAGGAAACTGACAAGAACAGTAGCTCCTCTTCAGTCCAATACACTGTACATGCTGGGAACAGACGCCAGTGCTATTTGCCCTGTGTATGTCAATGGGAGCGCAATAGTGACTCTTCTTACCAGAAAACAACTCTTGCTCGTAGGACCAGAAACTGCATGTCATTCAACTCAATTTAGGACTGGGAAACAAACGCTAGCTCGTTTTACAAGAAAAACACTCTGCTTTTGAGAAAAGAGCACTCTTCTACTCTACTGTGTTTCCTATAGGGCCAGAATAGTGAGCTTGCTCAGAACAAAAGAACTGTGCTTCCAACACACACGGGCTATATCTAGTTCAACTCTGCTTAGGAAACTGACAAGAACAGTAGCTCCTCTTCAGTCCAATACACTGTACATGCTGGGAACAGACGCCAGTGCTATTTGCCCTGTGTATGATAATGTGAGCACAATAGTGACTCTTCTTACCAGAAAACAACTCTTGCTCGTAGGACCAGACACTGCATGTGATTCAACTCCATTTATAACTGGCAAACAAATGCTAGCTCGCCTTACAATAAACACACTCTGCTTTTGAGAAAAGAGCACTCATCTTGTCTAATGTGTTTTTTCTAGGGCCAGAATAGTGAGCTTGCTCAGAACAAAAGAACTGTGCTTCCTACACACACCGACTATATCTAATTCAACTCTGCTTAGGAAACTGACAAGAACAGTAGCTCCTCTTCAGTCCAATACACTGTACTTGCTGGGAACAGACGCCAGTGCTATTTGCCCTGTGTATGACAATGGGAGCGCAATAGTGACTCTTCTTACCAGAAAACAACTCTTGCTCATAGGACCAGAAACTGCACGTGATTCAACTCCATTTATAACTGGAAAACAAACGCTAGCTCGCCTTACAATAAACAAACTCTGCTTTTGAGAAAAGAGCAGTCTTCTAGTCTAATGTGTTTTTTTGTAGGGCCAGAATAGTGAGCTTGCTCAGAACAAAAGAACTGTGCTTCCTACACACACCGAATATATCTAGTTCAACTCTGCTTAGGAAACTGACAAGAACAGTAGATCCTCTTCAGTCCAATACACTGTACATGCTGGGAACAGACGCCAGTGCTATTTGCCCTGTGTATGACAATGGGAGCGCAATAGTGACTCTTCTTAACAGAAAACAACTCTTGCTCATAGGACCAGAAACTGCATGTGACACAACTCCATTTAGGACTGGGAAACAAACGCTAGCTCACCTTACAAGAAACACACTCTGCTTTTGAGAAAAGAGCACTCTTCTACTCTACTGTGTTTCCTATGGGGTCCGAACAGTGAGCTTGCTCAGAACAAAAGAACTGTGCTTCCTACACACACGGGACATATCTAGTTCAACTCTGCTTAGGAAACTGAGAAGAACAGTAGCTCATCTTCAGTCCAATACAGTGTACTTGCTGGGAACAGACGCGAGTGCTATTTGCACTATGTATGGCAATGGGATCTCAATAGTGACTTTCCTTACCAGAAAACAACTCTAGCTCGTAGGACCAAAAACTGCATGTGATTCAACTCCATTTAGGACTGGGAAACAAACGCTAGCTCGCCTTACAAGAAACACACTCTGCTTTTGAGAAAAGAGCACTCTTCTACTCTACTGTGTTTCCTACAGTGCCAAAACAGTGAGCTTGCTCAGAACAAAAGAACTGTGCTTCCTACACACACGGCCATATCTAGTTCAATTCTGCTTAAGAAACTGACAAGAACAGTAGATCCTCTTCCGTCCCATACACTGTACTTGCTGGGAACAGACGCCAGTGCTATTTGCCCTGTGTATGACAATGGGAGCACAATAGTGACTCTTCTTACCAGAAAACAACTCTTGCTCGTAGGACCAGAAACTGCATGTGATTCAACTCCATTTAGGACTGGGAAACAAACGCTAGCTCGCTTTACAAGAAAAACCCTCTGCTTTTGAGAAAAGAGCCCTCTTCTACTCTACTGTGTTTCCTGTATGGCCAGAATAGTGAGCTTGCTCAGAACAAAAGAACTGTGCTTCCTACACACACGGGCTATATCTAGTTCAACTCTGCTTAGGAAACTGACAAGAACAGTAGCTCCTCTTCAGTCCAATACACTGTATATGCTGGGAACAGACGCCAGTGCTATTTGCCCTGTGTATGATAATGGGAGAGCAATAGTGACTCTTCTTACCAGAAAACAACTCTTTCTCATAGGACCAGAAACTGCACGTGATTCAACTCCATTTATAACTGGAAAACAAACGCTAGCTCGCCTTACAATAAACAAACTCTGCTTTTGAAAAGACCACTCTTCTAGTCTAATGTGTTTTTTTGTAGGGCCAGAATAGTGAGCTTGCTCAGAACAAAAGAACTGTGCTTCCTACACACACCGACTATATCTAGTTCAACTCTGCTTAGGAAACTGACAAGAACAGTAGATCCTCATCAGTCCAATACACTGTACATGCTGGGAACAGACGCCAGTGCTATTTGCCCTGTGTATGACAATGGGAGCGCAATAGTGACTCTTCTTACCAGAAAACAACTCTTGATCATAGGACCAGAAACTGCATGTGACACAACTCCATTTAGGACTGGGAAACAAACGCTAGCTCACCTTACAAGAAACACACTCTGCTTTTGAGAAAAGAGCACTCTTCTACTCTACTGTGTTTCCTATGGGGTCCGAACAGTGAGCTTGCTCAGAACAAAAGAACTGTGCTTCCTACACACACGGGACATATCTACTTCAACTCTGCTTAGGAAACTGACAAGAACAGTAGCTCCTCTTCAGTCCAATACACTGTACTTGCTGTGAACAGACGCGAGTGCTATTTGCACTGTGTATGGAAATGGGAGCGCAATAGTGACTCTTCTTACCAGATAACAACTCTTGCTCGTAGGACCAGAAACTGCATGGGATTCAACTCCATTCCTTACTGGGAAACAAACACTAGCTCGCCTTACAAGAAACACACTCTGCTTTTGAGAAAAGACCACTATTCTACTCTACTGTGTTTCCTATGGGATCCGAACAGTGACCTTGCTCAGAACAAAAGAACTGTGCTTCCTACACACACGGGCCATATCTAGTTCAACTCTGCTTAGGAAACTGACAAGAACAGTAGCTCCTATTCAGTCCAATACCCTGTACTTGGTGGAACAGACGCGAGAGCTATTTGCACTGTGTATGGCAGTGGGAGCGCAATAGTGACTTTCCTTACCAGAAAAGAACTCTTGTTCGTAGGACCAAAAACTGCATGTGATTCAACTCCATTTAGTACTGGGAAACAAACGCTAGCTTGCCTTACAAGAAACACACTCTGCTTTTGAGAAAAGAGCACTCTTCTACTCTACTGTGTTTCCTATAGGGCCAAAACAGTGAGCTTGCTCAGAACAAAAGAACTGTGCTTCCTACACACACGGCCATATCTAGTTCAATTCTGCTTAGGAAACTGACAAGAATAGTAGATCCTCTTCAGTCCAATACACTGTACATTCTTGGAACAGATGCCAGTGCTATTTGCCCTGTGTATGACAACGCGAGCGCAATAGTGACTCTTCTTACCAGAAAACAACTCCTGCTCGTAGGACCAGAAACTGCATGTGATTCAACTCCATTTAGGACTGGGAAACAAACACTAGCTCACCTTACAAGAAACATACTCTCCTTTTGAGAAAAGAGCACTCTTGTACTCTACTGTGTTTCCTATGGGGTCCGAACAGTGAGCTTGCTCAGAACAAAAAAACTTTGTTTCCTACACAAACGGGCCATACTTAGTTCAACTCTGCTTAGGAAACTGACAAGAACAGTAGCTCCTCTTCAGTCCAATACACTGTACTTGCTGGGAACAGACGCGAGTGCTATTTGCACTGTGTATGGCAATGGGAGCACAATAGTGACTCTTCTTACCAGAAAAGAACTCTTGCTCGTAGGACCGCAAACTGCATGTGATTCAACTCCATTTAGGACTGGGAAACAAACGCTAGCTCGCCTTACAAGAAACACACTCTGCTTTTGAGAAAAGAGCACTCTTCTACTCTACAGTGTTTCCTATAGGACCAGAAGAGTGAGCTTACTCAGAACAAAAGAACTGTGCTTCCTACACACACGGCCATATCTAGTTCACTTATGCTTAGGAAACTAACAAGAACAGTAGATCCTCTTCAGTCCCATACACTGTACTTGATGGGAACAGACGCGAGTGCTATTTGCACTGTGTATGTCAATGTGAGCGCAATAGTGTCTTTCCTTACCAGAAAAACACTCTAGCTCATAGGACCAGAAACTGCATGTGATTCAACTCCATTTAGGACTGGGAACCAAACGCTAGCTTGCCTTACAAGAAACACACTCTGCTTTTGAGAAAAGAGCACTCTTCTACTCTACTGTGTTTCCTATAGGGCCAGAATAGTGAGCTTGCTCAGAACAAAAGAACTGTGCTTCCTACACACAGGGGCCATATCTAGTTCAACTCTGCTTAGGAAACTGACAAGAACAGTAGCTCCTCCTCAGTCCAATACACTGTATATGCTGGGAACAGACGCCAGTGCTATTTGCCCTGTGTATGATAATGGGAGCGCAATAGTGACTCTTCTTACCAGAAAACAACTCGTGCTCATAGGACCAGAAACTGCACGTGATTCAACTCCATTTATAACTGGAAAACAAACACTAGCTCGCCTTACAATAAACAAACTCTGCTTTGCAGAAAAGAGCACTCTTCTAGTCTAATGTGTTTTTTTGTAGGGCCAGAATAGTGAGCTTGCTCAGAACAAAAGAACTGTGCTTCCTGCACACACCGACTATATCTAGTTCAACTCTGCTTAGGAAACTGACAAGAACAGTAGATCCTCTTCAGTCCAATACACTGTACATGCTGGGAACCGACGCCAGTGCTATTTGCCCTGTGTATGACAATGGGAGCGCAATAGTGACTCTTCTTACAAGAAAAAAACTCTTGCTCATAGGACCAGAAACTGCATGTGACACAACTCCATTTAGGACTGGGAAACAAACGCTAGCTCACCTTACAAGAAACACACTCTGCTTTTGAGAAAAGAGCACTCTTCTCCTCTACTGTGTTTCCTATGGGGTCCGAACAGTGAGCTTACTCAGAACAAAAGAACTGTGCTTCCTACACACACGGGCCATATCCAGTTCAATTCTGCTTAGGAAACAGACAAGAACAGTAGATCCTCTTCAGTCCCATACACTGTACTTGATGGGAACAGACGCGAGTGCTATTTGCACTGTGTATGTCAATGGGAGCGCAATAGTGTCTTTCCTTACCAGAAAAACACTCTAGCTCATAGGACCAGAAACTGCAAGTGATTCAACTCCATTTAGGACTGGGAACCAAACGCTAGCTTGCCTTACAAGAAACACACTCTGCTTTTGAGAAAAGAGCACTCTTCTACTCTACTGTGTTTCCTATAGGGCCAGAATAGTGAGCTTGCTCAGAACAAAATAACTGTGCTTCCTACACACAGGGGCCATATCTAGTTCAACTCTGCTTAGGAAACTGACAAGAACAGTAGCTCCTCCTCATTCCAATACACTGTATATGCTGGGAACAGACGCCAGTGCTATTTGCCCTGTGTATGATAATGGGAGCGCAATAGTGACTCTTCTTACCAGAAAACAACTCGTGCTCATAGGACCAGAAACTGCACGTGATTCAACTCCATTTATAACTGGAAAACAAACGCTAGCTCGCCTTACAATAAACAAACTCTGCTTTTGAGAAAAGAGCACTCTTCTTGTCTAATGTGTTTTTTTGTAGGGCCAGAATAGTGAGCTTGATCAGAACAAAAGAACTGTGCTTCCTGCACACACCGACTATATCTAGTTCAACTCTGCTTAGGAAACTGACAAGAACAGTAGATCCTCTTCAGTCCAATACACTGTACATGCTGGGAACCGAAGCCAGTGCTATTTGCCCTGTGTATGACAATGGGAGCGCGATTTTGACTCTTCTTACCAGAAAAAAACTCTTGCTCATAGGACCAGAAACTGCATGTGACTCAACTCCATTTAGGACTGGGAAACAAATGCTAGCTCGATTACAATTAACACACTCTGCTTTTGAGAAAAGAGCACTCTTCTACTCTACTGTATTTCCTATAGGGCCAGAATAGTGAGCTTGCTCAGAACAAAAGAACTGTGCTTCCTACACACAGGGGCCATATCTAGTTCAACTCTGCTTAGGAAACTGAGAAGAACGGTAGCTCATCTTCAGTCCAATACAGTGTACTTGCTGGGAACAGACGCGAGTGCTATTTGCACTATGTATGGCAACGAGATCTCAATAGTGACTTTCCTTACCAGAAAACAACTCTAGCTCATAGGACCAAAAACTGCATGTGATTCAACTCCATTTAGGACTGGGAAACAAACGCTAGCTCGCCTTACAAGAAACACACTCTGCTTTTGAGAAAAGAGCACTCTTCTCCTCTACTGTATTTCCTATGGGGTCCGAACAGTGAGATAACTCAGAACAAAAGAACTGTGCTTCCTACACACACGGGCCGTATCCAGTTCAATTCTGCTTCGGAAACTGACAAGAACAGTAGCTCCTCTTCAGTCCGATACACTGTACTTGCTGGGAACAGACGCGAGTGCTATTTGCACTGTGTATGGCAATGGGATCTCAATAGTGACTTTCCTTACCAGAAAACAACTCTAGCTCGTAGGACCAAAAACTGCATGTGATTCAACTCCATTTAGGACTGGGAAACAAACGCTAGCTCGCCTTACAAGAAACACACTCTGCTTTTGAGAAAAGAGCACTCTTCTACTCTACTGTGTTTCCTACAGTGCCAAAACAGTGAGCTTGCTCAGAACAAAAGAACTGTGCTTCCTACACACACGGCCATATCTAGTTCAATTCTGCTTAAGAAACTGACAAGAACAGTAGATCCTCTTCCGTCCCATACACTGTACTTGCTGGGAACAGACGCCAGTGCTATTTGCCCTGTGTATGACAATGGGAGCACAATAGTGACTCTTCTTACCAGAAAACAACTCTTGCTCGTAGGACCAGAAACTGCATGTGATTCAACTCCATTTAGGACTGGGAAACAAACGCTAGCTCGCTTTACAAGAAAAACCCTCTGCTTTTGAGAAAAGAGCCCTCTTCTACTCTACTGTGTTTCCTGTATGGCCAGAATAGTGAGCTTGCTCAGAACAAAAGAACTGTGCTTCCTACACACACGGGCTATATCTAGTTCAACTCTGCTTAGGAAACTGACAAGAACAGTAGCTCCTCTTCAGTCCAATACACTGTATATGCTGGGAACAGACGCCAGTGCTATTTGCCCTGTGTATGATAATGGGAGAGCAATAGTGACTCTTCTTACCAGAAAACAACTCTTTCTCATAGGACCAGAAACTGCACGTGATTCAACTCCATTTATAACTGGAAAACAAACGCTAGCTCGCCTTACAATAAACAAACTCTGCTTTTGAAAAGACCACTCTTCTAGTCTAATGTGTTTTTTTGTAGGGCCAGAATAGTGAGCTTGCTCAGAACAAAAGAACTGTGCTTCCTACACACACCGACTATATCTAGTTCAACTCTGCTTAGGAAACTGACAAGAACAGTAGATCCTCATCAGTCCAATACACTGTACATGCTGGGAACAGACGCCAGTGCTATTTGCCCTGTGTATGACAATGGGAGCGCAATAGTGACTCTTCTTACCAGAAAACAACTCTTGATCATAGGACCAGAAACTGCATGTGACACAACTCCATTTAGGACTGGGAAACAAACGCTAGCTCACCTTACAAGAAACACACTCTGCTTTTGAGAAAAGAGCACTCTTCTACTCTACTGTGTTTCCTATGGGGTCCGAACAGTGAGCTTGCTCAGAACAAAAGAACTGTGCTTCCTACACACACGGGACATATCTACTTCAACTCTGCTTAGGAAACTGACAAGAACAGTAGCTCCTCTTCAGTCCAATACACTGTACTTGCTGTGAACAGACGCGAGTGCTATTTGCACTGTGTATGGAAATGGGAGCGCAATAGTGACTCTTCTTACCAGATAACAACTCTTGCTCGTAGGACCAGAAACTGCATGGGATTCAACTCCATTCCTTACTGGGAAACAAACACTAGCTCGCCTTACAAGAAACACACTCTGCTTTTGAGAAAAGACCACTATTCTACTCTACTGTGTTTCCTATGGGATCCGAACAGTGACCTTGCTCAGAACAAAAGAACTGTGCTTCCTACACACACGGGCCATATCTAGTTCAACTCTGCTTAGGAAACTGACAAGAACAGTAGCTCCTATTCAGTCCAATACCCTGTACTTGGTGGAACAGACGCGAGAGCTATTTGCACTGTGTATGGCAGTGGGAGCGCAATAGTGACTTTCCTTACCAGAAAAGAACTCTTGTTCGTAGGACCAAAAACTGCATGTGATTCAACTCCATTTAGTACTGGGAAACAAACGCTAGCTTGCCTTACAAGAAACACACTCTGCTTTTGAGAAAAGAGCACTCTTCTACTCTACTGTGTTTCCTATAGGGCCAAAACAGTGAGCTTGCTCAGAACAAAAGAACTGTGCTTCCTACACACACGGCCATATCTAGTTCAATTCTGCTTAGGAAACTGACAAGAATAGTAGATCCTCTTCAGTCCAATACACTGTACATTCTTGGAACAGATGCCAGTGCTATTTGCCCTGTGTATGACAACGCGAGCGCAATAGTGACTCTTCTTACCAGAAAACAACTCCTGCTCGTAGGACCAGAAACTGCATGTGATTCAACTCCATTTAGGACTGGGAAACAAACACTAGCTCACCTTACAAGAAACATACTCTCCTTTTGAGAAAAGAGCACTCTTGTACTCTACTGTGTTTCCTATGGGGTCCGAACAGTGAGCTTGCTCAGAACAAAAAAACTTTGTTTCCTACACAAACGGGCCATACTTAGTTCAACTCTGCTTAGGAAACTGACAAGAACAGTAGCTCCTCTTCAGTCCAATACACTGTACTTGCTGGGAACAGACGCGAGTGCTATTTGCACTGTGTATGGCAATGGGAGCACAATAGTGACTCTTCTTACCAGAAAAGAACTCTTGCTCGTAGGACCGCAAACTGCATGTGATTCAACTCCATTTAGGACTGGGAAACAAACGCTAGCTCGCCTTACAAGAAACACACTCTGCTTTTGAGAAAAGAGCACTCTTCTACTCTACAGTGTTTCCTATAGGACCAGAAGAGTGAGCTTACTCAGAACAAAAGAACTGTGCTTCCTACACACACGGCCATATCTAGTTCACTTATGCTTAGGAAACTAACAAGAACAGTAGATCCTCTTCAGTCCCATACACTGTACTTGATGGGAACAGACGCGAGTGCTATTTGCACTGTGTATGTCAATGTGAGCGCAATAGTGTCTTTCCTTACCAGAAAAACACTCTAGCTCATAGGACCAGAAACTGCATGTGATTCAACTCCATTTAGGACTGGGAACCAAACGCTAGCTTGCCTTACAAGAAACACACTCTGCTTTTGAGAAAAGAGCACTCTTCTACTCTACTGTGTTTCCTATAGGGCCAGAATAGTGAGCTTGCTCAGAACAAAAGAACTGTGCTTCCTACACACAGGGGCCATATCTAGTTCAACTCTGCTTAGGAAACTGACAAGAACAGTAGCTCCTCTTCAGTCCAATACACTGTATATGCTGGGAACAGACGCCAGTGCTATTTGCCCTGTGTATGATAATGGGAGCGCAATAGTGACTCTTCTTACCAGAAAACAACTCGTGCTCATAGGACCAGAAACTGCACGTGATTCAACTCCATTTATAACTGGAAAACAAACACTAGCTCGCCTTACAATAAACAAACTCTGCTTTGCAGAAAAGAGCACTCTTCTAGTCTAATGTGTTTTTTTGTAGGGCCAGAATAGTGAGCTTGCTCAGAACAAAAGAACTGTGCTTCCTGCACACACCGACTATATCTAGTTCAACTCTGCTTAGGAAACTGACAAGAACAGTAGATCCTCTTCAGTCCAATACACTGTACATGCTGGGAACCGACGCCAGTGCTATTTGCCCTGTGTATGACAATGGGAGCGCAATAGTGACTCTTCTTACAAGAAAAAAACTCTTGCTCATAGGACCAGAAACTGCATGTGACACAACTCCATTTAGGACTGGGAAACAAACGCTAGCTCACCTTACAAGAAACACACTCTGCTTTTGAGAAAAGAGCACTCTTCTCCTCTACTGTGTTTCCTATGGGGTCCGAACAGTGAGCTTACTCAGAACAAAAGAACTGTGCTTCCTACACACACGGGCCATATCCAGTTCAATTCTGCTCAGGAAACAGACAAGAACAGTAGATCCTCTTCAGTCCCATACACTGTACTTGATGGGAACAGACGCGAGTGCTATTTGCACTGTGTATGTCAATGGGAGCGCAATAGTGTCTTTCCTTACCAGAAAAACACTCTAGCTCATAGGACCAGAAACTGCAAGTGATTCAACTCCATTTAGGACTGGGAACCAAACGCTAGCTTGCCTTACAAGAAACACACTCTGCTTTTGAGAAAAGAGCACTCTTCTACTCTACTGTGTTTCCTATAGGGCCAGAATAGTGAGCTTGCTCAGAACAAAATAACTGTGCTTCCTACACACAGGGGCCATATCTAGTTCAACTCTGCTTAGGAAACTGACAAGAACAGTAGCTCCTCCTCATTCCAATACACTGTATATGCTGGGAACAGACGCCAGTGCTATTTGCCCTGTGTATGATAATGGGAGCGCAATAGTGACTCTTCTTACCAGAAAACAACTCGTGCTCATAGGACCAGAAACTGCACGTGATTCAACTCCATTTATAACTGGAAAACAAACGCTAGCTCGCCTTACAATAAACAAACTCTGCTTTTGAGAAAAGAGCACTCTTCTTGTCTAATGTGTTTTTTTGTAGGGCCAGAATAGTGAGCTTGATCAGAACAAAAGAACTGTGCTTCCTGCACACACCGACTATATCTAGTTCAACTCTGCTTAGGAAACTGACAAGAACAGTAGATCCTCTTCAGTCCAATACACTGTACATGCTGGGAACCGAAGCCAGTGCTATTTGCCCTGTGTATGACAATGGGAGCGCGATTTTGACTCTTCTTACCAGAAAAAAACTCTTGCTCATAGGACCAGAAACTGCATGTGACTCAACTCCATTTAGGACTGGGAAACAAACGCTAGCTCGATTACAATTAACACACTCTGCTTTTGAGAAAAGAGCACTCTTCTACTCTACTGTATTTCCTATAGGGCCAGAATAGTGAGCTTGCTCAGAACAAAAGAACTGTGCTTCCTACACACAGGGGCCATATCTAGTTCAACTCTGCTTAGGAAACTGAGAAGAACGGTAGCTCATCTTCAGTCCAATACAGTGTACTTGCTGGGAACAGACGCGAGTGCTATTTGCACTATGTATGGCAACGAGATCTCAATAGTGACTTTCCTTACCAGAAAACAACTCTAGCTCATAGGACCAAAAACTGCATGTGATTCAACTCCATTTAGGACTGGGAAACAAACGCTAGCTCGCCTTACAAGAAACACACTCTGCTTTTGAGAAAAGAGCACTCTTCTCCTCTACTGTATTTCCTATGGGGTCCGAACAGTGAGATAACTCAGAACAAAAGAACTGTGCTTCCTACACACACGGGCCGTATCCAGTTCAATTCTGCTTCGGAAACTGACAAGAACAGTAGCTCCTCTTCAGTCCGATACACTGTACTTGCTGGGAACAGACGCGAGTGCTATTTGCACTGTGTATGTCAATGGGAGCGCAATAGTGTCTTTCCTTACCAGAAAAACACTCTAGCTCATAGGACCAGAAACTGCATGTGATTCAACTCCATTTAGGACTGGGAACCAAACGCTAGCTTGCCTTACAAGAAACACACTCTGCTTTTGAGAAAAGAGCACTCTTCTACTCTACTGTGTTTCCTATAGGGCCAGAATAGTGAGCTTGCTCAGAACAAAATAACTGTGCTTCCTACACACAGGGGCCATATCTAGTTCAACTCTGCTTAGGAAACTGACAAGAACAGTAGCTCCTCCTCAGTCCAATACACTGTATATGCTGGGAACAGACGCCAGTGCTATTTGCCCTGTGTATGATAATGGGAGCGCAATAGTGACTCTTCTTACCGGAAAACAACTCGTGCTCATAGGACCAGAAACTGCACGTGATTCAACTCCATTTATAACTGGAAAACAAACACTAGCTCGCCTTACAATAAACAAACTCTGCTTTTGAGAAAAGAGCACTCTTGTAGTCTAATGTATTTTTTTGTAGGGCCAGAATAGTGAGCTTGCTCAGAACAAAAGAACTGTGCTTCCTGCACACACCGACTATATCTAGTTCAACTCTGCTTAGGAAACTGACAAGAACAGTAGATCCTCTTCAGTCCAATACACTGTACATGCTGGGAACCGACACCAGTGCTATTTGCCCTGTGTATGACAATGGGAGCACAATAGTGACTCTTCTTACCAGAAAAAAACTCTTGCTCATAGGACCAGAAACTGCATGTGACTCAACTCCATTTAGGACTGGGAAACAAACGCTAGCTCGATTACAAGAAACACACTCTGATTTGAGAAAAGAGCACTCTTCTACTCTACTGTGTTTCCTATAGGGCCAGAATAGTGAGCTTGCTCAGAACAAAAGAACTGTGCTTCCTACACACAGGGGCCATATCTAGTTCAACTCTGCTTAGGAAACTGAGAAGAACAGTAGCTCATCTTCAGTCCAATACAGTGTACTTGCTGGGAACAGACGCGAGTGCTATTTGCACTATGTATGGCAACGGGATCTCAATAGTGACTTTCCTTACCAGAAAACAACTCTAGCTCGTAGGACCAAAAACTGCATGTGGTTCAACTCCATTTAGGACTGGGAAACAAACGCTAGCTCGCCTTACAAGAAACACACTCTGCTTTTGAGAAAAGAGCACTCTTCTACTCTACTGTGTTTCCTACAGAGCCAAAACAGTGAGCTTGCTCAGAACAAAAGAACTGTGCTTCCTACACACACGGCCATATCTAGTTCAATTCTGCTTAAGAAACTGACAAGAACAGTAGATACTCTTCCGTCCCATACACTGTACTTGCTGGGAACAGACGCCAGTGCTATTTGCCCTGTGTATGACAATGGGAGCACAATAGTGGCTCTTCTTACCAGAAAACAACTCTTGCTCATAGGACCAGAAACTGCATGTGATTCAACTCCATTTAGGACTGGGAAACAAACGCTAGATCGCTTTACTAGAAAAACACTCTGCTTTTGAGAAAAGAGCACTCTTCTACTCTACTGTGTTTCCTATATGGCCAGAATAGTGAGCTTGCTCAGAACAAAAGAACTGTGCTTCCCACACACAGGGGTTATATCTAGTTCAACTCTGCTTAGGAAACTGACAAGAACAGTAGCTCCTCTTCAGTCCAATACACTGTATATGCTGGGAAAAGACGCCAGTGCTATTTGCCCTGTGTATGAAAATGGGAGCGCAATAGTGACTCTTCTTACCAGAAAACAACTCTTGCTCATAGGACCAGAAACTGCACGTGATTCAACTCCATTTATAACTGGAAAACAAACGCTGGCTCGCCTTACAATAAACAAACTCTGCTTTTGAGAAAAGAGCACTCTTCTAGTCTAATGTGTTTTTTTGTAGGGCCAGAATAGTGAGCTTGCTCAGAACAAAATAACTGTGCTTCCTACACACAGGGGCCATATCTAGTTCAACTCTGCTTAGGAATCTGACAAGAACAGTAGCTCCTCCTCAGTCCAATACACTGTATATGCTGGGAACAGACGCCAGTGCTATTTGCCCTGTGTATGATAATGGGAGCGCAATAGTGACTCTTCTTACCAGAAAACAACTCGTGCTCATAGGACCAGAAACTGCACGTGATTCAACTCCATTTATAACTGGAAAACAAACGCTAGCTCGCCTTACAATAAACAAACTCTGCTTTTGAGAAAAGAGCACTCTTCTAGTCTAATGTGTTTTTTTGTAGGGCCAGAATAGTGAGCTTGCTCAGAACAAAAGAACTGTGCTTCCTGCACACACCGACTATATCTAGTTCAACTCTGCTTAGGAAACTGACAAGAACAGTAGATCCTCTTCAGTCCAATACACTGTACATGCTGGGAACCGACGCCAGTGCTATTTGCCCTGTGTATGACAATGGGAGCGCGATAGTGACTCTTCTTACCAGAAAAAAACTCTTGCTCATAGGACCAGAAACTGCATGTGACTCAACTCCATTTAGGACTGGGAAACAAACGCTAGCTCGATTACAAGAAACACACTCTGCTTTTGAGAAAAGAGCACTCTTCTACTCTACTGTGTTTCCTATAGGGCCAGAATAGTGAGCTTGCTCAGAACAAAAGAACTGTGCTTCCTACACACAGGGGCCATATCTAGTTCAACTCTGCTTAGGAAACTGAGAAGAACAGTAGCTCATCTTCAGTCCAATACAGTGTACTTGCTGGGAACAGACGCGAGTGCTATTTGCACTATGTATGGCAACGGGATCTCAATAGTGACTTTCCTTACCAGAAAACAACTCTAGCTCGTAGGACCAAAAACTGCATGTGATTCAACTCCATTTAGGACTGGGAAACAAACGCTAGCTCGCCTTACAAAAAACACACTCTGCTTTTGAGAAAAGAGCACTCTTCTACTCTACTGTGTTTCCTACAGGGCCAAAACAGTGAGCTTGCTCAGAACAAAAGAACTGTGCTTCCTACACACACGGCCATATCTAGTTCAATTCTGCTTAAGAAACTGACAAGAACAGTAGATACTCTTCCGTCCCATACACTGTACTTGCTGGGAACAGACGCCAGTGCTATTTGCCCTGTGTATGACAATGGGAGCACAATAGTGACTCTTCTTACCAGAAAACAACTCTTGCTCGTAGGACCAGAAACTGCATGTGATTCAACTCCATTTAGGACTGGGAAACAAACGATAGATCGCTTTACTAGAAAAACACTCTGCTTTTGAGAAAAGAGCACTCTTCTACTCTACTGTGTTTCCTATAGGGCCAGAATAGTGAGCTTGCTCAGAACAAAAGAACTGTGCTTCCTACACACACGGGTTATATCTAGTTCAACTCTGCTTAGGAAACTGACAAGAACAGTGGCTCCTCTTCAGTCCAATACACTGTATATGCTGGGAACAGACGCCAGTGCTATTTGCCCTGTGTATGATAATGGGAGCGCAATAGTGACTCTTCTTACCAGAAAACAACTCGTGCTCATAGGACCAGAAACTGCACGTGATTCAACTCCATTTATAACTGGAAAACAAACGCTAGCTCGCCTTACAATAAACAAACTCTGCTTTTGAGAAAAGAGCACTCTTCTAGTCTAATGTGTTTTTTTGTAGGGCCAGAATAGTGAGCTTGCTCAGAACAAAAGAACTGTGCTTCCTGCACACACCGACTATATCTAGTTCAACTCTGCTTAGGAAACTGACAAGAACAGTAGATCCTCTTCAGTCCAATACACTGTACATGCTGGGAACCGACGCCAGTGCTATTTGCCCTGTGTATGACAATGGGAGCGCGATAGTGACTCTTCTTACCAGAAAAAAACTCTTGCTCATAGGACCAGAAACTGCATGTGACTCAACTCCATTTAGGACTGGGAAACAAACGCTAGCTCGATTACAAGAAACACACTCTGCTTTTGAGAAAAGAGCACTCTTCTACTCTACTGTGTTTCCTATAGGGCCAGAATAGTGAGCTTGCTCAGAACAAAAGAACTGTGCTTCCTACACACAGGGGCCATATCTAGTTCAACTCTGCTTAGGAAACTGAGAAGAACAGTAGCTCATCTTCAGTCCAATACAGTGTACTTGCTGGGAACAGACGCGAATGCTATTTGCACTATGTATGGCAACGGGATCTCAATAGTGAATTTCCTTACCAGAAAACAACTCTAGCTCGTAGGACCAAAAACTGCATGTGATTCAACTCCATTTAGGACTGGGAAACAAACGCTAGCTCGCCTTACAAGAAACACACTCTGCTTTTGAGAAAAGAGCACTCTTCTACTCTACTGTGTTTCCTACAGGGCCAAAACAGTGAGCTTGCTCAGAACAAAAGAACTGTGCTTCCTACACACACGGCCATATCTAGTTCAATTCTGCTTAAGAAACTGACAAGAACAGTAGATCCTCTTCCGTCCCATACACTGTACTTGCTGGGAACAGACGCCAGTGCTATTTGCCCTGTGTATGACAATGGGAGCACAATAGTGACTCTTCTTACCAGAAAACAACTCTTGCTCGTAGGACCAGAAACTGCATGTGATTCAACTCCATTTAGGACTGGGAAACAAACGCTAACTCGCTTTACAAGAAAAACACTCTGCTTTTGAGAAAAGAGCACTCTTCTACTCTACTGTGTTTCCTATAGGGCCAGAATAATGAGCTTGCTCAGAACAAAAGAACTGTGCTTCCTACATACACGGGTTATATCTAGTTCAACTCTGCTTAGGAAACTGACAAGAACAGTAGCTCCTCTTCAGTCCAATACACTGTATATGCTGGGAACAGACGCCAGTGCTATTTGCCCTGTGTATGAAAATGGGAGCACAATAGTGACTCTTCTTACCAGAGAACAACTCTTGCTCATAGGACCAGAAACTGCACGTGATTCAACTCCATTTGTAACTGGAAAACAAACGCTAGCTCGCCTTACAATAAGCAAACTCTGCTTTTGAGAAAAGAGCACTCTTCTAGTCTAATGTGTTTTTTTGTAGGGCCAGAATAGTGAGCTTGCTCAGAACAAAAGAACTGTGCTTCCTACACACACCGACTATATCTAGTTCAACTCTGCTTAGGAAACTGACAAGAACAGTAGATCCTCTTCAGTCTAATACACTGTACATGCTGGGAACAGACGCCAGTGCTATTTGCCTTGTGTATGACAATGGGAGCGCAATAGTGACTCTTCTTACCAGAAAACAACTCTTGCTCAAAGGACCAGAAACTGCATGTGACACAACTCCATTTAGGACTGGGAAACAAACGCTAGCTCACCTTACGAGAAACACACTCTGCTTTTGAGAAAAGAGCACTCTTCTACTCTACTGTGTTTCCTATGGGGTCCGAACAGTGAGCTTACTCAGAACAAAAGAACTGTGCTTCCTACACACACGGGCCATATCCAGTTCAATTCTGCTTAGGAAACTGACAAGAACAGTAGATCCTCTTCAGTCCCATACACTGTACTTGATGGGAACAGACGACATTTCTATTTGCACTGTGTATGTCAATGGGAGCGCAATAGTGTCTTTCCTTACCAGAAAAACACTCTAGCTCATAGGACCAGAAACTGCATGTGATTCAACTCCATTTAGGACTGGGAACCAAACGCTAGCTTGCCTTACAAGAAACACACTCTGCTTTTGAGAAAAGAGCACTCTTCTACTCTACTGTGTTTCCTATAGGGCCAGAATAGTGAGCTTGCTCAGAACAAAATAACTGTGCTTCCTACACACAGGGGCCATATCTAGTTCAACTCTGCTTAGGAAACTGACAAGAACAGTAGCTCCTCCTCAGTCCAATACACTGTATATGCTGGGAACAGACGCCAGTGCTATTTGCCCTGTGTATGATAATGGGAGCGCAATAGTGACTCTTCTTACCAGAAAACAACTCGTGCTCATAGGACCAGAAACTGCACGTGATTCAACTCCATTTATAACTGGAAAACAAACGCTAGCTCGCCTTACAATAAATAAACTCTGCTTTTGAGAAAAGAGCACTCTCCTAGTCTAATGTGTTTTTTTGTAGGGCCAGAATAGTGAGCTTGCTCAGAACAAAAGAACTGTGCTTCCTACACACACGGCCATATCTAGTTCAATTCTGCTTAAGAAACTGACAAGAACAGTAGATCCTCTTCCGTCCCATACACTGTACTTGCTGGGAACAGACGCCAGTGCTATTTGCCCTGTGTATGACAATGGGAGCACAATAGTGACTCTTCTTACCAGAAAACAACTCTTGCTCGTAGGACCAGAAACTGCATGTGATTCAACTCCATTTAGGACTGGGAAACAAACGCTAGCTCGCTTTACAAGAAAAACACTCTGCTTTTGAGAAAAGAGCACTCTTCTACTCTACTGTGTTTCCTATAGGGCCAGAATAGTGAGCTTGCTCAGAACAAAAGAACTGTGCTTCCTACACACACGGGCTATATCTAGTTCAACTCTGCTTAGGAAACTACAAGAACAGTAGATCCTCTTCAGTCCAATACACTGTACATGCTGGCGACCGACGCCAGTGCTATTTGCCCTGTGTATGACAATGGGAGCGCAATAGTGACTCTTCTTACCAGAAAAAAACTCTTGCTCATAGGACCAGAAACTGCATGTGACTCAACTCCATTTAGGACTGGGAAACAAACGCTAGCTCGATTACAAGAAACACACTCTGCTTTTGAGAAAAGAGCACTCTTCTACTCTACTGTGTTTCCTATAGGGCCAGAATAGTGAGCTTGCTCAGAACAAAAGAACTGTGCTTCCTACACACAGGGGCCATATCTACTTCAACACTGCTTAGGAAACTGAGAAGAACAGTAGCTCATCTTCAGTCCAATACAGTGTACTTGCTGGGAACAGACACGAGTGCTATTTGCACTATGTATGGCAATGGGATCTCAATAGTGACTTTCCTTACCAGAAAACAACTCTAGCTCGTAGGACCAAAAACTGCATGTGATTCAACTCCATTTAGGACTGGGAAACAAACGCTAGCTCGCCTTACAAGAAACACACTCTGCTTTTGAGAAAAGAGCACTCTTCTACTCTACTGTGTTTCCTACAGGGCCAAAACAGTGAGCTTGCTCAGAACAAATGAACTGTGCTTCCTACACACACGGCCATATCTAGTTCAATTCTGCTTAAGAAACTGACAAGAACAGTAGATCCTCTTCCGTCCCATACACTGTACTTGCTGGGAACAGACGCCAGTGCTATTTGCCCTGTGTATGACAATGGGAGCACAATAGTGACTCTTCTTACCAGAAAACAACTCTTGCTCGTAGGACCAGAAACTGCATGTGATTCAACTCCATTTAGGACTGGGAAACAAACGCTAGCTCGCTTTACAAGAAAAACACTCTGCTTTTGAGAAAAGAGCACTCTTCTACTCTACTGTGTTTCCTATAGGGCCAGAATAGTGAGCTTGCTCAGAACAAAAGAACTGTGCTTCCTACACACACGGGCTATATCTAGTTCAACTCTGCTTAGGAAACTGACAAGAACAGTAGCTCCTCTTCAGTCCAATACACTGTATATGCTGGGAACAGACGCCAGTGCTATTTGCCCTGTGTATGTCAATGGGAGCGCAATAGTGTCTTTCCTTACCAGAAAAACACTCTAGCTCATAGGACCAGAAACTGCATGTGATTCAACTCCATTTAGGACTGGGAACCAAACGCTAGCTTGCCTTACAAGAAACACACTCTGCTTTTGAGAAAAGAGCACTCTTCTACTCTACTGTGTTTCCTATAGGGCCAGAATAGTGAGCTTGCTCAGAACAAAATAACTGTGCTTCCTACACACAGGGGCCATATCTAGTTCAACTCTGCTTAGGAAACTGACAAGAACAGTAGCTCCTCCTCAGTCCAATACACTGTATATGCTGGGAACAGACGCCAGTGCTATTTGCCCTGTGTATGATAATGGGAGCGCAATAGTGACTCTTCTTACCAAAAAACAACTCGTGCTCATAGGACCAGAAACTGCATGTGATTCAACTCCATTTATAACTGGAAAACAAACGCTAGCTCGCCTTACAATAAACAAACTCTGCTTTTGAGAAAAGAGCACTCTTCTAGTCTAATGTGTTTTTTTGTAGGGCCAGAATAGTGAGCTTGTTCAGAACAAAAGAACTGTGCTTCCTGCACACACCGACTATATCTAGTTCAACTCTGCTTAGGAAACTGACAAGAACAGTAGATCCTCTTCAGTCCAATACACTGTACATGCTGGGAACCGACACCAGTGCTATTTGCCCTGTGTATGACAATGGGAGCGCGATAGTGACTCTTCTTACCAGAAAAAAACTCTTGCTCATAGGACCAGAAACTGCATGTGACTCAACTCCATTTAGGACTGGGAAACAAACGCTAGCTCGATTACAAGAAAAACACTCTGCTTTTGAGAAAAGAGCACTCTTCTACTCTACTGTGTTTCCTATAGGGCCAGAATAGTGAGCTTGCTCAGAACAAAAGAACTGTGCTTCCTACACACACGGGTTATATCTAGTTCAACTCTGCTTAGGAAACTGACAAGAACAGTAGCTCCTCTTCAGTCCAATACACTGTATATGCTGGGAACAGACACCAGTGCTATTTGCCCTGTGTATGATAATGGGAGCGCAATAGTGACTCTTCTTACCAGAGAACAACTCTTGCTCATAGGACCAGAAACTGCACGTGATTCAACTCCATTTGTAACTGGAAAACAAACGCTAGCTCGCCTTACAATAAGCAAACTCTGCTTTTGAGAAAAGAGCACTCTTCTAGTCTAATGTGTTTTTTTGTAGGGCCAGAATAGTGAGCTTGCTCAGAACAAAAGAACTGTGCTTCCTACACACACCGACTATATCTAGTTCAACTCTGCTTAGGAAACTGACAAGAACAGTAGATCCTCTTCAGTCTAATACACTGTACATGCTGGGAACAGACGCCAGTGCTATTTGCCTTGTGTATGACAATGGGAGCGCAATAGTGACTCTTCTTACCAGAAAACAACTCTTGCTCAAAGGACCAGAAACTGCATGTGACACAACTCCATTTAGGACTGGGAAACAAACGCTAGCTCACCTTACGAGAAACACACTCTGCTTTTGAGAAAAGAGCACTCTTCTACTCTACTGTGTTTCCTATGGGGTCCGAACAGTGAGCTTACTCAGAACAAAAGAACTGTGCTTCCTACACACACGGGCCATATCCAGTTCAATTCTGCTTAGGAAACTGACAAGAACAGTAGATCCTCTTCAGTCCCATACACTGTACTTGATGGGAACAGACGACATTTCTATTTGCACTGTGTATGTCAATGGGAGCGCAATAGTGTCTTTCCTTACCAGAAAAACACTCTAGCTCATAGGACCAGAAACTGCATGTGATTCAACTCCATTTAGGACTGGGAACCAAACGCTAGCTTGCCTTACAAGAAACACACTCTGCTTTTGAGAAAAGAGCACTCTTCTACTCTACTGTGTTTCCTATAGGGCCAGAATAGTGAGCTTGCTCAGAACAAAATAACTGTGCTTCCTACACACAGGGGCCATATCTAGTTCAACTCTGCTTAGGAAACTGACAAGAACAGTAGCTCCTCCTCAGTCCAATACACTGTATATGCTGGGAACAGACGCCAGTGCTATTTGCCCTGTGTATGATAATGGGAGCGCAATAGTGACTCTTCTTACCAGAAAACAACTCGTGCTCATAGGACCAGAAACTGCACGTGATTCAACTCCATTTATAACTGGAAAACAAACGCTAGCTCGCCTTACAATAAATAAACTCTGCTTTTGAGAAAAGAGCACTCTCCTAGTCTAATGTGTTTTTTTGTAGGGCCAGAATAGTGAGCTTGCTCAGAACAAAAGAACTGTGCTTCCTACACACACGGCCATATCTAGTTCAATTCTGCTTAAGAAACTGACAAGAACAGTAGATCCTCTTCCGTCCCATACACTGTACTTGCTGGGAACAGACGCCAGTGCTATTTGCCCTGTGTATGACAATGGGAGCACAATAGTGACTCTTCTTACCAGAAAACAACTCTTGCTCGTAGGACCAGAAACTGCATGTGATTCAACTCCATTTAGGACTGGGAAACAAACGCTAGCTCGCTTTACAAGAAAAACACTCTGCTTTTGAGAAAAGAGCACTCTTCTACTCTACTGTGTTTCCTATAGGGCCAGAATAGTGAGCTTGCTCAGAACAAAAGAACTGTGCTTCCTACACACACGGGCTATATCTAGTTCAACTCTGCTTAGGAAACTACAAGAACAGTAGATCCTCTTCAGTCCAATACACTGTACATGCTGGCGACCGACGCCAGTGCTATTTGCCCTGTGTATGACAATGGGAGCGCAATAGTGACTCTTCTTACCAGAAAAAAACTCTTGCTCATAGGACCAGAAACTGCATGTGACTCAACTCCATTTAGGACTGGGAAACAAACGCTAGCTCGATTACAAGAAACACACTCTGCTTTTGAGAAAAGAGCACTCTTCTACTCTACTGTGTTTCCTATAGGGCCAGAATAGTGAGCTTGCTCAGAACAAAAGAACTGTGCTTCCTACACACAGGGGCCATATCTACTTCAACACTGCTTAGGAAACTGAGAAGAACAGTAGCTCATCTTCAGTCCAATACAGTGTACTTGCTGGGAACAGACACGAGTGCTATTTGCACTATGTATGGCAATGGGATCTCAATAGTGACTTTCCTTACCAGAAAACAACTCTAGCTCGTAGGACCAAAAACTGCATGTGATTCAACTCCATTTAGGACTGGGAAACAAACGCTAGCTCGCCTTACAAGAAACACACTCTGCTTTTGAGAAAAGAGCACTCTTCTACTCTACTGTGTTTCCTACAGGGCCAAAACAGTGAGCTTGCTCAGAACAAATGAACTGTGCTTCCTACACACACGGCCATATCTAGTTCAATTCTGCTTAAGAAACTGACAAGAACAGTAGATCCTCTTCCGTCCCATACACTGTACTTGCTGGGAACAGACGCCAGTGCTATTTGCCCTGTGTATGACAATGGGAGCACAATAGTGACTCTTCTTACCAGAAAACAACTCTTGCTCGTAGGACCAGAAACTGCATGTGATTCAACTCCATTTAGGACTGGGAAACAAACGCTAGCTCGCTTTACAAGAAAAACACTCTGCTTTTGAGAAAAGAGCACTCTTCTACTCTACTGTGTTTCCTATAGGGCCAGAATAGTGAGCTTGCTCAGAACAAAAGAACTGTGCTTCCTACACACACGGGCTATATCTAGTTCAACTCTGCTTAGGAAACTGACAAGAACAGTAGCTCCTCTTCAGTCCAATACACTGTATATGCTGGGAACAGACGCCAGTGCTATTTGCCCTGTGTATGTCAATGGGAGCGCAATAGTGTCTTTCCTTACCAGAAAAACACTCTAGCTCATAGGACCAGAAACTGCATGTGATTCAACTCCATTTAGGACTGGGAACCAAACGCTAGCTTGCCTTACAAGAAACACACTCTGCTTTTGAGAAAAGAGCACTCTTCTACTCTACTGTGTTTCCTATAGGGCCAGAATAGTGAGCTTGCTCAGAACAAAATAACTGTGCTTCCTACACACAGGGGCCATATCTAGTTCAACTCTGCTTAGGAAACTGACAAGAACAGTAGCTCCTCCTCAGTCCAATACACTGTATATGCTGGGAACAGACGCCAGTGCTATTTGCCCTGTGTATGATAATGGGAGCGCAATAGTGACTCTTCTTACCAAAAAACAACTCGTGCTCATAGGACCAGAAACTGCATGTGATTCAACTCCATTTATAACTGGAAAACAAACGCTAGCTCGCCTTACAATAAACAAACTCTGCTTTTGAGAAAAGAGCACTCTTCTAGTCTAATGTGTTTTTTTGTAGGGCCAGAATAGTGAGCTTGTTCAGAACAAAAGAACTGTGCTTCCTGCACACACCGACTATATCTAGTTCAACTCTGCTTAGGAAACTGACAAGAACAGTAGATCCTCTTCAGTCCAATACACTGTACATGCTGGGAACCGACACCAGTGCTATTTGCCCTGTGTATGACAATGGGAGCGCGATAGTGACTCTTCTTACCAGAAAAAAACTCTTGCTCATAGGACCAGAAACTGCATGTGACTCAACTCCATTTAGGACTGGGAAACAAACGCTAGCTCGATTACAAGAAAAACACTCTGCTTTTGAGAAAAGAGCACTCTTCTACTCTACTGTGTTTCCTATAGGGCCAGAATAGTGAGCTTGCTCAGAACAAAAGAACTGTGCTTCCTACACACACGGGTTATATCTAGTTCAACTCTGCTTAGGAAACTGACAAGAACAGTAGCTCCTCTTCAGTCCAATACACTGTATATGCTGGGAACAGACACCAGTGCTATTTGCCCTGTGTATGATAATGGGAGCGCAATAGTGACTCTTCTTACCAGAGAACAACTCTTGCTCATAGGACCAGAAACTGCACGTGATTCAACTCCATTTGTAACTGGAAAACAAACGCTAGCTCGCCTTACAATAAGCAAACTCTGCTTTTGAGAAAAGAGCACTCTTCTAGTCTAATGTGTTTTTTTGTAGGGCCAGAATAGTGAGCTTGCTCAGAACAAAAGAACTGTGCTTCCTACACACACCGACTATATCTAGTTCAACTCTGCTTAGGAAACTGACAAGAACAGTAGATCCTCTTCAGTCTAATACACTGTACATGCTGGGAACAGACGCCAGTGCTATTTGCCTTGTGTATGACAATGGGAGCGCAATAGTGACTCTTCTTACCAGAAAACAACTCTTGCTCAAAGGACCAGAAACTGCATGTGACACAACTCCATTTAGGACTGGGAAACAAACGCTAGCTCACCTTACGAGAAACACACTCTGCTTTTGAGAAAAGAGCACTCTTCTACTCTACTGTGTTTCCTATGGGGTCCGAACAGTGAGCTTACTCAGAACAAAAGAACTGTGCTTCCTACACACACGGGCCATATCCAGTTCAATTCTGCTTAGGAAACTGACAAGAACAGTAGATCCTCTTCAGTCCCATACACTGTACTTGATGGGAACAGACGACATTTCTATTTGCACTGTGTATGTCAATGGGAGCGCAAT